>NW_026126044.1:0-177500 GCF_943737965.1 Phodopus roborovskii | reverse complement strand
TATTACCATAAGTGGCTGACCCAGAGTCAGTTTATCTGCGTTCTTGATCAAGACTTCTATTGTAGCCACCATCTGGAGGCAAGGGGGCCAACCTGTGGCCACATTGTCTAACTTCTTGGAAAAGTATGCTACGGGTCTTTTCCATGGCTGGAGCTGCTGTTCCAGAGGCTTTGGCAGGGTCTGAGGATGCCCTGCTGTAGCAATCTATTAATGTGTGGTCTGATTCCTTCCCTAGCTTCAAGGCTTATGGGATGTTGCTTGATGGCCACAGGGTGGCCAAGGGCTTGATATTGATTATCAACGGGGGCTGCTTTTTGGCCAGTCCCACGCCTGCTCTTTCAGCCCAGGCATGAGGATATTTTTCCAGCCAACTAGTTTCCATGGGTGGCAAGGGGGGAGATGAGTCTTCCAAAAGCCTATGTTCATCCTCCAGTCGTAGAGTTAGTATCTGGAGGGGCAATCCTTTCTCTCCCGTAACCATGGCCTCATCCTGATGGAAGTGAATGTTGGCTCCTACCTTGGAAAGGAGGTATCTCCCCAGCAGGGGGTAGTTACATTCTGGCATGGGCAGGAAGGAGTGGGTCACATGCCTAGTGCTCAAATGGACCTTTTGTTCTGTTGTCCATCAGTGTAGCTTTCCTCCAGTGGCACCCTGAACCCAAGCAGTCCGGGAACTCAGCAGTTCATGGGTCTGGGTTAGGACTGAGTGTTGAGCTCCCATATTTATTAAAAATGTTATGGGCTGCTCCCCTACATTAAGGGTTACCCTGGGCTGGGGGGGGGAGCTCCTGGCCCTGACTGGCCTAAACTCCCAAAGAGAGAACGGGGACGGGTTTCCGTCTGGGGTTCTTGGGACAATCCTTGACCCAATTCCCCTTTTCCTTGCAGTAAGCACATTGGTCTCTCTGCATCCTCATTCTCCTTCTGTCTCCCAGGTTCCCTTTATGGCCTGGTCTAGGTTCTGATTTCTGCACTACCACCATGGCCAAAATCTTTGTCAGCTCCTGGTTTTGCTTTTTATCTCTCTTGTCCTCCCTGTCTTCCTATAACTTTCACAATCTTTCTTCCTTCTCCTCTGGAGTTTCTCTCTTGTTAAAAATCTTTTCTGCTTCCTTTACTAGGTCTCGAAGGGTGTATCTCTGCAACCCCTCAAGGCGTTGTAGTTTTGTATGCATGTCAGGCGCCAGCTGTCCAATGAGTGACATGATTACATCGGCCTCCCTATCTGGGGCCTGAGAGTCAAAAGGAGTGTACATCCTGTATGCCTCCATCAGGCATTCTAAGAAGCCTGCGGGGGTTTCTTCCGAACCCTGAACTACCGCACGTACCTTAGCCAAATTCGTGGGGCGTCCCCCTGCCCCTTTCAGTCTGGCGATAGAGATGGTGACCCTCCCTACGAGCTGCCGTGTTGATGCCCCAATCCGTTGGTCTGGTTAAGGGAAATACTTCTCTATTTCATTGGGGAGTTGGGTAAGCCTGCCATCCTGTCCCTGCACGTTTTTCCTGGCTTCTAGGAGGACTCGTTGTCTCTCCTCAGTTGTGAGGAGAGTCTTCAAGAGTTGCTGACAATCATCCCATGTGGGTTGGTGGGTGATGAGGATGGATTCAATAAGACCTGTCAAGGCTTTGGGGTCCTGCAAGAAGGAGGGATTATGGGTTTTCCAATTATAAAGATCTGCAGAGGAGAAGGGCCCTCCCCACATCAACCAGAGAGGAAAGACCTGGGAGACCTCAGAGCTTCTGGCATTCTATCTCTTTGGGGTTGCAGTCGGGTGGATGGTGGTGATGGGTCTCGAGGGCCTCTGGTGGCCGGTGCCAAGATGGAGCATGGGGATGGGGATCCCTGAGTGGGTGCAGGTGCCAGAGTTTGGGGTGCTGCTTGCTGGTGATTAGGGTATGTGGGAGGAGGTTCTAGAAGGAGGACATCCTCTTGCACATCTGACAGGACGAGGGGAGCTTTGAGCCTATGATCAGGAGTTCGGAGCTCCATCAAGGTGAACAGAGAAGAGGTCAAAGGAGGGGCTGAGGGTGTGGGAATGAGTGGGACATGGGAAGGTAGGGGTGCCGGGCAGGAGCCCGGAGGAGGAGGTGAGAGAAAGGGCTTGACCCAAGGAGGAGGATTGTGGCTCAGGCTTTCCCAGGTGAGAATATAGGGACTCTGGTCAGGGTGGGCCAGTGATCCTGGCCAGAGAATGTGGGCTTTGACCTGCAAGATGGTTGTAAGATTAAAGGTGCCATCCCTCGGCCAGCCCACATCTAAAGCAGGCCATTCCGAGGAACAGAAAATACGCCATTTCTTCTTCCGGACATCCATCACTTCATTGTGGGTCCGGCCTGAGACATCTTGCCAGTGATCTAAAGTCAGACTTAGGGGGATAGGTTTTGACCCATGGGCAATGTACAAACAGGCACAAACAGTAGGAAAAGAAGGATGCAACAAACAGAACCATTCGACAAACAGGACAAATCTGCGCAGTAGACAAACGGCGCCCAAACCAAAGTTACAAAGCAGGAGGGAAGCAGATTCCAGGGGCCTGCGATCCCCCTGACAAGTGAGACCTTGTCTCCTCCCCTCCTCCAAAGAACCCAGGACTTTCGTACAGGGCAGGACCAAGGGTCTCAGGACACTCAAAACAGCTTGGACAAGGCAGCCTTGCAGACTACAGCCAGGATTTCTGTGTCTTCTTAGGATTCCCATGTTATTACAGTGCCCCCGACCAGCAGGAAGCAGTTTAGAAAGAATGATGCCCAAATCCCCATATATTGTCTATAAATGTTTGTTTTCACTTAAACGGATTGGCTGCAAATGTTTAATGATCACAAGTAATTTCTTTTAAAGGTAAAAAGGGGATTATGGTATAGAAATGAATACTTTGTTTTGGAATGGATTTTCATTTATTGATACAATTTAAGGTCAATTTTGTGATATGAATATCTCTCCTCTTGTTTAGGCATTGTGTTTATATAGCTCATTTAAAAATGTATAATTAGTACAGATTTTAGATGTTTACCTAAAATAGTCAAAATTTACAGTTATGGATATCTATATATATACAGAGATATATTTGAGATGGATATGTATTCTTCTAAACCTTTCAAAGATCTACAGAATAGGGCCTTTAAATGGTTTGGGGTTTTTCTTAACAGTGAGGAACAACAGTTCCTGATAACACTAACTGCATCAGAAGGGAAGATGGACATCGAAGAAACTCGTTATGGAGTTTGTTTCCAATATGGTAAGACTAGCCATTTGGACAAGATACTGCTCTAGTCCAGACTGTTTAACTATATGCTTTTTAAAGTAGACATGCATGACCCACAGGAAAGTGACTGCTGAAACAAGATGTCCAATGCTACAGGGTTTCTGCTTCATGGAGAAGTCTGCCAGACATTCGGCAGGACACAGAAAAAAGTGGCTGACAAACTGCCTATGATATTCGAAACTTAGAGTTAAGTTAGTTAGGTTTTCTAGATATACAGAGATGTATTTGAGATGAATAGGCATTCTTCAAACCTTTCAAGAACTTACAGAATATGGCATTTAAAATCATTTAGGGTTTTTCTTAACAGTGAGACATAACTTTCTCACACCACCAACTGAGTCAGAAAAGAAGATGGACAGCAAAGAAACATATTATGGAGTCTGCCTCCAATATGGCATGACTAGCCATTGGCAAGATACTGCTCTTGTCTGGACTGTTTGACAATCCTGTATAAACTGGACATGCAGGACCCACAGAAAAATGACTGCTGATACAAGATGGACATTACTACAGGATTCCGGCTTCATGGAAGAGTCTGCCAGACATTCTGCAGGACACAGAGAAAAGTGACTGATAAACTGCCAATACAGGTGGACAGTTTAAAGTTTCCTGCTTTGCTGAAGAGTCTGCCAGACACACTATGGCTTATAGGCTGAAGATGGAACATTAGAGAAGAACTTCGGATGACTGACCAGGCGGTAAGTTGTCTCTGTCATTTCTAGAGTTTATATGTTATCCTTCTGTGGTCTTTGATGGAGGTGAAGAAAGATAGTTATGGCTATAGTTTTCCTTAGTTAGGATTAAAGATAAATTACATATAGGACTTAAGACTCACAAAGATAACATTTTCTTTAAATCTTGCTAAATGTTAATGGACTAAATATTGTTAACTGTGGTTCTTATTTGATAACTGTTTTGTTATATATTTTATTATGTTAAAGTTAAAGCCCTTCTTTTTATTTTAGACAGAGAAGAGGAAATGATGAGAGATGCCATTCTTTAAATATGTTTCTCTTATTGGTTAATGAATAAAGCACTTTTGGTCAATAGGAAAGCAAGATTGGCAGGACTAGGAGACTAGGAGGAGAGAGGAAGAAGTAGGGAGGAAAATCAAGATATAGGAGGGAGAGAGCCCTTTCTCCGGTAAGCCAAGGCCACATGGAAATACTTAGATTAACAGAAATTGGTTAATATTTAACCAATAAGAAATGGCCAATAAGAAATGCCAGTCACAGGTCAACAGAATTATATCTAACACAGCGTCTCTCTGTGTTATTTGGGGCTGGCATGGCTGTGGGACCAGGCCAGCGGGAAAACCAACTTTTAACTAATAAGTGTTTGAGAAGATGATTTAAATCATTAGTCCTGAGTGTTGGCTTCTTGTATCAAAGTCATTAGTCACTGGGAAAATACTAATCAACTAATATTCACAAGTTGTGGAGCAACTGGAACTCTCATACACAATTGTAGCAATGTTGACTTATGCAACCACATTAAGAAGCAGCATAGTGATGTTTTAACATTATTTATTTTGTGTAAGTGTTTGCCAAGGTGAGAATGTAGAGGTCTGAGGACTACTTGGTAGCATCAGTTCTCCTTTCCCCTTTGGAGGTTCAAGTTGTGAAGCTCTGTGATAAATGCCTTCTAGTGATCTTGCTAGTCCTAGCAATGTTTCACAAAGTGAAACATAAGCTCACCATATGATTCAGTAATTCTGTTCTTGAATATTTATCCATGAGAAATGATAAGTGATGTACATGCAAAGGATTATGCATTGCAAGTTTGTTTTTAATAGTCACAGGCAGAAAAATCTCAATTATTCATGAATATGTAAATGGATAAAATAAGTGTTATATAGCTATATGATGGAATACAAGTTATCAATAAAAAGAAATAAACGAGATACAGCAGTGCAAATAGATATCATAATAATTATGCTGAAAAAAACACAAAGTACATATTGCACAATTTCATTTGGGTAACTTTTAAGAAAACGCAAATGACTGTATGAAAGCAAACAAAACAGCAGGGCAAGGGCAGGGAGTAGAGGGATATACAGTGCATTAGCCAGTATTCACTAGAGAAACAAAACCAACAGGATGTATATATAGATATATAAAAGATGATGTTATGAAAATTGACTCATGTGACTATGGAGATCAAGAAACCTCATGATCTACCAGAGAAGCAAACTGGAAAACCAGGAATGTTAACTCAGCCTGAGTCCTGGCCTGGGAACCAGGGGAGTCAATGATGTAGTAAAGGCTGTACAGTCTTAATTACTGAGACAAGTGCTGGTACCTGAGGGCAAGAGAAAGTGGATGTACTAGACACAGATGAAGGTCAGTTTGCCTTTATGTTTCATACATGTTTGGAGTGGTTGGTTGACACTCAACCATACTGAAGCACATGGCTCTTTCATATTTAATTCACTAATAATATTACAATTCCTGCTATGAGTATCATCCTCACAGACACACCGAGATTAATATTTTACCAGTTCACATATACTGTAACCCAATCAAGTAAAAACTACTCACTCTTGGGCATATACCTTCATAGTAGAGTACCTGCACATTTATTAATAAAGAACCTGGCTACAACACATCCACTTCTTGTCAGCTTGGTGCCAATATACATTTCCTTAGTTCATATGTGATTTTCAAATGAATGTAGCTCTACCTAACATGACACCATTGTATTGTATACAATCCAAAATGGTTGAATCTCTTTAGCCTTGTACAACCAAAATAAAAAGGCTCCATAAGGAATGTACCCTCACCAGACATTGCCTCTTCCAGTGCCTTCATTTTGGACATCCCATTTTTCAGACTGTGAGAAATAAATAAGTATATAGTTTATAAACCACACAGTTTACTATGTACACACACGCATATTTGCATAAATTCTATTTATACATGTCCTATTTATTTATGTATGTATGTGTGTGGCACTGTCAGGCTTGACAACAAGAGCCTGCTGAGCCATTGTGATAGCCCAGTTTACTGCACTTTTACTACAGCATCCTCATAGATTAAGACAAAAGGATGCTAAGAGACATGAAAGATCTGTCAGGAATGACAGATGTGGTCATTGTTACTTGTCACAGTATGGTGATGGTTATGAATGCATATGCTAAAATTTACCTAGTTTGTGAATGTTAAGTGTGAACAATCTATTATACATCAAATATGTCCCCAAAAGTCTGTTACTAACAAAGAAAACTCCAATACTGCTGCTATTCCAAACACCTAGTGTAACAACTTTGAATAATAGACATTGGTGAAATGACCTTCCACACTAATAATGGTATTATAGAATAGCACAAATACTTTCTAGAACTATTTTATAACATATAGTAAAAGTTTTTTTAAGGGTTAGTGACTGGAGAGATGACTCAGCGGTTAGGAACACTGGTTGTTCTTCTAGAGGATCTGGTTTTGAGTACCAGCACCCACTATAATTCCAGGGGATTTGGTACCTTCTTCTGGCTTCTGCATGTACTAGGCATTCAAATGGTGCACAGACATACAGGCGAAGCACCTATATGCATAAAATAAGGATGAAAATAATTTTAAAAAAACTGTTGATACCTACTGTATTTAATACCACCATGCCTTTGGTTGTGAGCCTATCCTTTAACGGCTGAGATAACTGCCTTAACCTAGAGACAGGAGAGAAGCCCTAGTCCCTACTGCACTGAACTGTCAGATCTACATGACACCAACTGGATGGCATTCCCCTACATATGGAATTGGGATGGGGGAAGGAGAGGGGAGGGTGATTAGGGTGCATGTGAGAGGGCAGAGAGGGTAAAAGGGAGGAAGGGAGGGAGGGAGAGGGAACTGGGATCGACATGTAAAATAATAAATTAAATAAAAAAATGCTTTGACTCCAAAATTTAAGTTCAAGGACAAGTTATTGGGGAAAAGGATTTCTATTTTTGTTTCCACAGAAAATGAAAAGATGTGGATTCCTTCCAGACTAATGTGGTTTGATCAAGCCAGACCGCCTGAAACAGAGTACCAGGTGATCCTACATTCAAAACAGCTGGACAAAGTAGCCTTACAGACTACAGCCAAGATTTCTGCATCTTCTTAGAATCCCCCATGACAGCGCCCCTTACTAGCAGGAAGTAGTTTGGAAAGAACAACGCCAAATTCCCAAATATTGTCTATAAATGTTTGTTTTCATTTAAATGGGCTTGGTTATATAAAATAAATAAATAAATAATTACACAATAAAAAAAATACCAGCATATCTGTCTGAGGCCCATGTACTAATTTGTTGCCTAAGTGGTAGAAACTTCAAAGTTAGGGAGAGTGGAAAATCTTATGTCATTGAGGCCTTCAAAGAGAAGTATGGTACCCTGGTCTCCTCTACATTCTCTCTGTTCCAGTTGCCATGAGAGGGACAGGTTTGTTCTACAGTGTACTGCCACCACTAATGTGCTGTTTTATCACAGACCCAAAACACAATTCATCTACCTGACCATGGACTCAAACCTCCAAGTTATAATCCCAAGTAAACCTTTTTCTCTTCCATGTTGTTTTTCTCAGGTATTGTGTTAGAGTAACAGAAAGTTAGCCAACACAATTTGAAAAAAAAAAATCTTCTATGACTGTAACCTAGAGAAATTATTGAAGCAAATACCATAATATATGATGGTATGCTAGAAAATATGTAACCACTATGTCTTAGAGGAGATAAAAGTCCTATTTTAGGCCATGGCCAAAAATATTTTGCCATAAATATTCCCACTATGGCTAAATCTCTAGTTATTGACACCAACAAATGTAGAGCTGAGACCAGATATACCTGTGCAGTGGAAGCTCCAAACCTTAGGGAACACCAAATCCTATAGATACTATGGGTTTTCTCACAAACTTGTAAATTATGCATGGTAATTAGTCATGGTAAGAGACTAACAATAACTAATTACTGTAGATCTTTGCAACCAGAGTCTACAATTTATGTTCTTTATTATATCAGAGACTTTACCTTTTCAATTAAAGGAAGCAATTGGTGGATTTTCTCCTAACTTCCCAAACTTCCAGCATCACTATTCTTGTAATTTGAGACCATTATGAAATAAAATAAGGCTTCTTTGAGGATGAGCTCTGCAACAGCTCAACTACTGATCTCACAACTGAGAAGGCTGCTAAATCCCTCCTAGGCAGATAGTGTGTACAGCGTGGATACATCAGGCACCAGGGTTGTTCTAATCATGAGCAGCAAAGACAAACTGACAAAAAAGATACCACTGTGCATGTACCAAGGAAAGGTCTGTCAGTACAGGAATGGATAAACTGATGTAGCATTTGTTCAATGGAGCAAATGGATGAATCTCAAAAAAAAAAAAAAAATGTTGAGAAGAAAACCCTAGGTGTATAATATGTGTAGTGTTACACCATTTGTGCAAATCTAAAAACTCTTAAAAAGTGATGTATGTGAATATATTGGCAAATATATGTTCAGGAAAGCTATTTAAACCCAGGAGCAGGATATAACCAAAGTCATGGTGGTGCTTAGACTTGGGATAGGAGAAAGCAGGATGAAGAAGTGTGTTAGTTATTTGTTGCTAAAGAACACCCCATTCCACCCCCCAAAACACCAACAAGTTACTTAACAGTACACACTTTTATTGCCTCTCAGGTCCCATCATCAGGGAAGCTCAGCAAATGTTACTTAGTTCTTCTTACTTCAAGGCCTTGGTGTAATTCCTTGTCCCTTTGAGTTATGCCCTGAAGGTCCTTATTTGCAACCAGAGTCAACCTTCCTTTTTCTGGAATGGCAGCTGCATTTCCAAGCTGGGTTGCTTTTTCAGTACACTTCCTGCCAGAAGAATGGTAGGCATCCAAGAAGAACCTTGCCTTCTTCCTCTTTGTCCCTTTCAGGCCAAGTTGATGGTTTTTCTGAAGTAACTTCCTTAAGACGGGTTTGAGGCAGTGATTGAAACAGAGTTCATCATCTTACTTAAAGCCACACACATCTTGGCTCTATCACCTAGACTCCCTTCTCCACCTTGAAACCTTGCTCAAACAACAGGGACCAAAGTATGAAGTTTGCTAGAAGCATCTAATTTGATTTAGGGAATCTGGGGGTCTTTGGAAATCCTAGAAGATGAGGCTCAGCTGGAGGATGTTGATCACTGGGGACAGGTCCTTAGTGCCTGCCCCCCTCCTCTCTTCTTCCCTTCCTGCTTCCTTGGTACTATGCAGTAAGCTATTCTGCCATGTTCTTGTTATGATGGCCACAAATCTCTGAAGCTGTGACCAGAATAAACCTTTCTTCTTTGTCATGTATTTTGTCACAGCAACAAAAAGTCTAACACAATCTCCCTAATCCATTATTTATTTATTCTATTATTTATTTTTTACTTTTAAAGGGTTTTGTTGGTATTATTGTTGCTAAAACAAAACAAATAACCAAACAAAAAAAACCCAGAACATTAGTCTAAGTCTATGCAGGGTCAGAATAATCAATTTCACTATCTTCTACCTCCACATCTTGGTGGAAGATCTTCATAGCGAAGCTTCATTTCCTGAGATAACAATGCCTTCATTCAGATGACTCCTGAAAAACCTGAATGGGGCTCCTCCTATGCAGGTGGTAATCTATTCAGAAACATGTTCAAGGTGGTTTATTTGCTTCCTTATTATTTTTATCATAGCAGCACTGTGCACATTCCTCTCTAGTAATGAAAACCTTTAAATGTGGGATCTTAATTTCTTTTCCTGTTGCTGTGATAAAAATGCACTGATAAAAGCAACCTAAGGGAAACATGTCTTATCTGGCTCACAGTTCCAGGATACAGTCCATCAAGCAGGAGCTTGAGAAGGTGATCACATTGCAACCACAACTGGGAACAAAGAGCAACGAATGTGTGCTATTGATCAATTTCCTTTCTCCACTTACATACAGTATCCCAGTCAGAAATAGTACCACCCACAATGGTTGGGTCTTCTCACTTCAATTAGTTAAATAAAGAAAAATCCCAAAGAAGACCATTTTCCAAGTGATTCTAGATTCTGTTAAGTGGGAAAATGGCAGTAACCATTTCAGGGACTATTTCTTCTAACATTTTAAGGAGCTGGTTGATGCCTGCAAAAGCTGCAACTCCTCATTGCTCATGTCTTTAGAAATCACATGTGGGAATTCCTTCGTGTCATGCTCCTCTATATCAAACACAATCTTCTTGACTCTTGTGATGTCTCCTTACTTGGTACTCAGGCACTCTTTTAATACATCACTACAAGCTTGTTGTGTGAGACTTTTCTGTCTACTCACCCCAAATAGGACACCAATGACAAACCAAAGTAATGATTCCACCATAGTCCAATTTAGCAAACTGATGAATTTGTTTGGGTTACTCACAACACCAAGGATGACTCAAAGGCAGCTACATGACAGAAACGCCCACCCTTAAAAGATGATGACTCATTGAAACTGGAACCCTAGAGCTCTCTGTTTGACATACAAAGTATCTTGACAGATTGGACAGTCTCTTCTAGGTAGATTAACCTCCTCTCTTTTTCTTGTCAATTGTTTACTGTTTCTATCCTTGGGGAAGGGGCCTTCCTGAGTCTTATAAGCTTCAGCTTTCTCAGATCCAAGATGTCTATTTAATTCCTCAGTCTCATGAGCCTTTATGTTTTCTTCCTGGAGGGAATGCTTCCTCTCAGGTGGAAATTGCTACTCAAAGACCAAGCAAGGATCTTAAGAAGTCGTGATGCTACAACCCTTCCAGAACTACAGCTGTATCTTCTCAGGGTCTTCCTCCATTGTGATGGCACACACCTTTAATGCCAGCACTCGGGAGATAGAGTTTCTCTGTGTAACTTTTATTGTCCTGGAATTAACTCTGTATACCAGGTTTACTTTGAAATCACAAGAGATCTGCTTGCCTCTGTCTCCTGAGTGCTGGAATTAAAGGCATGTGCCACCACACTCAGCTATTCTCTTTCTTTTTATTATTCTTTTTTTGAAGAGATTCAACATGGCGGACAGAGAGAGTAGAATTCCAGGCCCTCTCTCTGGTAAGATGAGACCATGTGGGAATACTTAGATTGATAGAAATGGGTTAATATTTAAGACGGAGCCAGCTAATAAGAAACTAGTAACTGGCCTACAGCTTTATATCAAATACAGCATCTTTGTGTGTTATTTGGGGCTGGTGCGGTGGTGGGACCAAACCAGCAGGAAAAACTACTCATAACATTCCATGGCTGTACAAGCCTGGGTAAAGGCCTACTCAGGTAGCCAGCCTTAACAGCTGCTGTAACTACCCGATTCACTGGTGCTGTTAGGGGAGATAAATATTGCTTTGATATTGAGATAAAATCACAATAAAAGGAAGGCAAATGGGAACATTATTAACAATATACAAAATATTGAAAGCATGATGTTCTCTAAACAGTATTTCTCAACTCAGTGCCACAGAAGTTCAGCAGGATATCTTGGAAAAGATTATGAGTCACCCCTGACTTATTATTGCTGTGGTTAAAGAGCAGAGTGTTCTTTGTCCACAAGCATGAAGGCTCAAATCTCATATCAGGTTTTAATTTGCCCCCTGCAACTCTGCCCCCAAGCAAGATGTCTTCAAAAGCCTTGAACCCTGGCACTGAGTTGGTTTCTTTGGGGATGAAAGGTCTTTCAAACATCTGTATCAAGAAAAGAGTTGTCTTATTCATATAAAAGATCTGCTCCAGCAAGTCATTTTCCTCCACAATTGGTTTATCCAGGGTTTCCAAAACTTCTTTGCCTGTCTTGACATCAACATTAGTAGTCACGACTCATTCCTACATGTAATGAGAAGCAATTCTTAAATCATTTCAATTATCTAGGCTCATGAGCTGGACATACGGTTCAGTGGTAGAGTATACACAAAGCCCTGAGTTCAGTTGCTATGACTGTAAATAAAAGTCTGTTTGGATTTCTCTGTGAATAAACAGAGCAGTAGATAGAATAATTCTCAAAAAAAAAAAAAAAACCCAACTGAGTATGGTGGTATTCTAATCACTTGTATGTAAACAACACAAAACAATATTGCAAACCAAGAACCAAAAATCTACTCAGACCAAAAGATAAATTCAATATGATCATTGGATACAACCTTTTCTTTCAATATGACAAACAAATGTTTTGTTTGGTCATAATTATCATGGAACTGAGAAGGCTGTCCTTTGCTGTCTGGTTTTTAGTTAAAACTATTAAAGGTTTCTCCTTCAGTGTTTTCTAAACAGAAAGAAAGACAAGGCATGGAGTTGGTGGGTGAAGAGAAGAGGTAGGGAGGATCTTGGAAGAGGAGTTGAGGGAAGGAAAAGCATGATCATAATATATTATATGAAAATTATTAAAACGATTATTTTTCTTTATAATTTTAATTTTTATTAGAAGTATATTTTTCTATAAAATATATTTTAATCATGGCTTCTCCTCCCCTACCTCCTCCCTGATTCTCCCCATCTCCCTACCCACCCAAATCCAAGCACTTTCCCTCTCTCTCATAAGTAAACAGGCAACTAAAACACAATGATGAAAACAGAATAGGACAAAACATACAGAAAAAGAAATGAGCAAAAGAAAAAGCACAAGAAACACAGACAGACACACAGATTTGCACACACCAGAATCTCATAAAAACATAAAGTCATAAAAGATAGTAAATAATGACCAGTAAGTTTTAAAAATTGCCCTGACAAAGCATTATGAGACAAAAACAAACAAACAAAAAATAAAAAACAAAACAAAAAACAAAAGCAAAAACCTTCAAAAATGCCATTTTTCTTTGTGTTGATCATTTACTGCTAGGCAGGGTTCTGCCCTTAAATGTGGTTTGTCTACCCAGTGAGACTCTGTAGGAGAAAACGAAATTTTCCTTTGCAAGTGGTTGTCATTGAAGATAGCCTCTGGGTTAGGGATGGAGGATTTGTGTCCACTTTCCCTTTCAGTACTGAGACGCCATCCGGCTTAGACCTGTGCAGTCCTTATAACATCAATTAATTAATTACAAAGAAAAGATCCTCAGTAGTTTTTCCTTATCTTGTAAAGGACTTCTAGAATTTTTGTTAGCTTCATAGTCTTCAATGAAGCATATTCTTTAGCAGCTTCTGTCATTTTCTTATTCTTCAAGCTCATAACTTGTGGTAGAATGAGGCATGACAGTTTTCTATCTATGCAATGCTTGATCATCTTTAATTTTGTGTTCAGGTCTCTCTTTCAACATGGCCTCTTTTTTAGCAATATTCCCAGTGAATTTTGTGTACTTAGCAGCTACGATAGATCAAACAGCACGAGATTAAATCAAGCACAAGAGAAAATGCTGAAATCAAGAACTGTGGTAATCATGAAGTACAAGCCTGCTGGCAGTGTAACCCAGCATACTAATTTATACTGAACTGTTAACAAGTAGGAGTGATTTTAAAATAATGACCAAAGTAGTAAATATGCAAGCCAGAATTATGTAAGATACATAATTGCATATGATACATTATATCAGGCAGCATAGTAGGTTTGTATACATGAGCATCATTCTTAAACACATGCATACCATTTGCACTACGACATTAGGACAGATATGACAGCATAAAACAGGAAAATTTCACCTTCGCATATTCCTATTCCATCTACTGTTGACCCAGGAGTGATCATGGAGTGCACAACTACATCTAAGTCTATTATTTGTGAGTTCTGACCTCATAACTTGAGGACAAATTTTTACTAAATCTTTGCCATGGCATAACTCCTTTCCAATAACATGTGTCTTGCTTCCTTTAGAGCTGTTCTGAATTAGTATCCTCAAAGTCCAGATTCCTAACAATCTGTTCAAGCTGACTTAGGCATTCTCTGCCATGAACCTTAAAAGTCTTCCAACCTTACTACCTAATTCCAACACTATTTTCACAGTGTTCAGGTTTCTATGACAACTGCACCCACCTCCAGGTACAAAAATCAGCACTAGTTTTCTATTGCTGCCCAACAAATCAGCACACATTTATTGTCCTTCAATTTCTGTGGGCTAGAAATCTGGGCATTGTGTACCTGGATGTTCTGCCGAGGGTCTCACAAGCTGTAATCATGAAGATCACAAGGCTTTTAGCCAGAGACTCATTTTCTTCTACCTTTCTGTGCTGGTTGGCAGAATTCAACTCTTTGTGAAGATTATAGGAGTCACAGCAGCTTGCTTTTTGAAAGCTAGCAAAAGGAGAGAGTACAATTCTAGTCTCAAGAAAAATCTGTTAGCAGAATGAGTTATATAATGAAACATAAGCATAGCAGTGACCTCTCATCACCTTTACCATAGTCTGTTAATTAGACACACATCACAGGCCCCATGCATTTTCAAGGAGATGAGCAGGTATAAGAGTAATGAGAGTAGGTGATGACCCTGGAGGTCTCTCTAAGACTGTCACAATTGCAGTGAAAAACCAAAAGACATTAAATTTAGTCTGTAAAGATTTATGTACTTTTATTTAAAACACATGAAACATAAGAAAACTGAAAAATCAACATACATATACTGTACAAATACAGTTAAACATCATAGAAATGAAAGGAGTGTACCTGTGAGTGGATCTACAATCTAGGAAATGACATAGCCTATTAATGTGTGAGACATCTTTGTGTGTATTTTCAAATTCTAATCCCCTAGATTCAGGGGCCATGTTCTTCATTGCTAAGTTATTCAAGCAGCAACCTTTCAGTAGGCAAAGCCATAAAGTAACCTTATTTTGGACAATGTTCTATAACTCTTTCCAGCCTCTTGACTCCCCAATGCCCCAGCTGTTTTGTGGGCCACGTGTAGATAAATCTGCATGTGTATGTATAATGGCGTAAAGTGTAGAATCAATTATACATGGATTTTGCTTTTGTGTATTAGTCTTATTTTTCCTTTTAATGCAAATGCAGTTCTTTACCCCAGTAAATAATCAAAGTTTTACTATTGTCTTCTCCAAAGACAAATTATTTTAATTTGTTTACCATCCAAAACTCTCAGTGACAAAAATGGGTCTTTGTATTTTCTGTGTGTGTTTTTTCTGCTATCATAATGCAGTCTGCCTTTATTGAAAACGAAATAACTTGTGGCAAAAAGTGAAACGGCATGATATGTGGTATAAATTCTGAGTTAAAATTCTATTGTTGCCAAGTTTTTCTTTATTAGTATGTTAATATTTTTTAGAGTACAAAGCCCAAAATCCAGAATCCGAATAACCATGAGACCAACTTTGATGTAAAAATAGTCTTGATTTGTGAGTTAATGCAGGTCCCTCTGTCTATCTGAAGCAGTGATAGTGAAAGACCCCCAAGAGACCCCAAGAGTTTGGAGCCTGTCGGGGGAAGGCTCTTGCCCCCAAGAGATGAGACCAGACCACTGGATGCAAGTGCAAGAGGTTATTTATTGTTTACACAGGTACCTGTGGACGCTTCAGTCTTTCGGGGGACTAAGCGTGCCGAGGTTAAAACTCAGGCAGTTTATATAGGGTTGGGGTGGCAAGAAGCAGGCTTACAGAAGTAGAAGCATGGTTACAGGGATTTCATTGTTTCATCTAAATGTAGCAGTTGTAGTTAACCAAGGACAGTTGGTTATTCGGGTTGGGCACAAAGAATACAAAGAATTCAGTTATGACTCTCTCAGCATACTGGACACTGTCCTGCTGACCTTGCTTTGGTCCAAGCTGCAGACCACAGATATCTGGTTGGCGTTGGATGAGAGCAGCACCTGGTTCCCTCCTGTACTTTTTTCATAACTTGACCTTGGCAATTAGCAAGAGCAATTTAAACAGGCAATAAGCATAGTGGGGGTCTTTCATTAGCAACAAGGATAGCAGCAGCAACCACAGGAGCAGAGCAGGAGAGACCCAGAGCAGGGAGGGAAGGGGGTTTATATAATAGCCAGGCAGGAAGTAGGTGCTTGGGGAACTCCAAACCTACATAGCAACAGGGTTCAAGCCCTCCAAAACTGCATGGTTACAGCTTTGGTATTGGATGGGGTGGGGGTGGGGGATTGCAACAACATTGTTGTCTCTGCAGGAAGGTGCCTGGAGTTGTTTACTCGTTTCTGATTGATCTCTCCTTTGAGGTGTTGCTTGTTTTTGATCAGCCCACTCTATAGGCTGAGGTCAAAGAAAGGTTAGGGTCAAATCATACCTTGCTGACTGGAAGAGACTTCCTCCTGCTAAACTCAGGGGGACATCTCTAGGTCAGGGGTTACTACTTCCCTAGCCTTAAGATCTATGGGTTGTTGTGTTCCCAGACTAGAGGGTACCACTTCCCTAAACTGAGGTCCAGAAAAGGACGTGCCTCTAGACTAGAGGTTACTACTTTACTGCTCAGGGATTGGTCTGTTTTTCCTGCTCATGGATTGGCTGGTTTTGTGTTAGGAACAGAGACGGCTCTGGTTTCAGGGCCAAACTGTATTTCCTTATATGGTTCATTTTAGCTTATAGGCTCCAGTTTTAGGGTCTGGGAGAATTTCTTTTACACGTTCTGATTCTAGGGGCAAAGTGTGTTCTTTTGGCATTAGTTCTAGAGTTGGAGTGTTTTTCCCTGGTGCTAGGTTTGGGGATAAAGTGTCTCTTCTGCTGGCTCGGACCCGGAATCTAGGGTGTGCTTCTTTTCCTGGATTGAGGCTCAGGCCCAGATGTTCAGGATCATGGATTTGCTGGGGCCCGGGTCTCTCAAGAGAAAAGAGAAATAAATTTTACCTACCCAAATATGAACTAGTTCTCACATAAATTGTCTTTGACATACATAGATGGCATCATACCATAAAATGAGTTGTTAAGAGTATATAGCTCCACCACATTCCCCATAGGATGGAAGGGTAGTCCGGGGGCATGGGAGGGTAGAAGAGTGGGAGGGGTGGAGGGATGGAGAGGGAACTGGGATAGATATGTAAAATAAGAAAAATTGAAAAAGAAAAAAAAAGAGTATAGCTCCACAGCCCCAAAGAGAAATAATTGCTTGATTAATATTTCTCTGATGAAAAGAGAAATCTCATTGGTTGGATTGACTACTAGTTTAACTAAATACATCTACTTAACTAAATACAGTATTTTGTAGTTCATTAAAGGAAGGCAAGAACCTATGAGTTCTGTGTCATAGAGAAAACTGCTATTCATATTTGCTCACATGTAGTTCCCTTTCAGCACAGAAACAGCTCTAATGCTACAACCCCTGGTCAATTTTACACACATGGAGTTAATTAACATATTGAAAGTTTGCTTGCTGGAAAAGGTGAATGACACACACCCCACACCCTTCAGTGAAAGAATTTCTAATACAGCATTGAGATTGTACTAGTCAGCTTTCTATTGCTGTGACAAAACTACTACCTAAGAGAATTAATTTAAAAATAGTAGTTTGTGGGCTGAGAAGCCAGCTTCAGGAACACAAGGACCTGAGTTTGAATCCCTGGCAGCTGCATGAAATGCCTAGCATGGTGGCAAGTATCTGTAAGGGCAGTGCCAGGTGAGTGGAGAAAGGTAGATTTCTAAGGCTGGTAAGCCAGTTTAGCTGAATCCATGAATTCCAAGTTCAGTGAGTGACCCTTTCTGAAAAAAAAAGTGACAATAGACAAAGGAAGATATGAAACGTTGATCTGCAATGTACACACACACACACACACACACACACACACCTACACAAGCATATAAATAGGTCTCACAGACACGGGCATGGTTACATATGCACCTGTGCACACAAATAAAAAAATGAAGTGGCTTGTTTGGGCTCCCATTTTCAGAGATTTCCATAAATGAACACGGGCCTATTGCCTTCAAGCTTTTGCTGACATAGTACATTATAGCAGGGACATATGGAGTAGAAAGAAGAATATTAGCCTCAAGGTAGTCACACTTAGACTGTGCAAGTGAAGAAAGCAGGAAGGGTACAAGTCCCTGAAAGCACTCCAGAGATCATGCATTCAGTCACCAATGCCCCACCTACTAAAGTTTTCCCCGCATCCCAATACAAGCACAGGAACCAAATCTTCAACAAACAGTTGGCCCCTTAGGGACATTTCAGATACAAACTATACTAGATGGGTGTGTACATAAATAGTGACAGCATAATGAATACAGTTGCTGCAGTAGTAGAAACTAGAAGTGTGGTATTCCAAAGCACTGATTCAGGAGAGAAGTAATGATACCCATGTCTTTATTGAGTAGTATTTGTGTGCCATGTACCTCATATTGGTTATCACTAATATGAATATTCCAATACTGCATGGTTATAAATAGAAAAGTACTAATTGGAATGAGGAATGTAGCTCAATTTGTAAAGTGCTTACCGACTGCTCACAAGTCCTGAATTTGATTCCTAGTGCCACATAAAGTGAGCATGGCGGATCATGCCTGCACACTTAGTATTTGGGAAGTTGAGACAGGAGGATCAGTAGTTCAAGTCCAGTCTTAGCTTCATTGCAAGTTTGAAGCTAGCCTGGGATGTGACAGAAACTGTCTCAAACAGAACAAACAACAACAAAATACCAAGCTTATCCTTGGCAACCTGGGCTATAGGAAACCCTGTTTCAAAACAACTGAAAAAGAAAGAAAATAAAACTATGATTTGAAAGAAAATAAAACTATGATTTGGACCCTTACTATTTTCTGGGTACTATGCTTATAAAACTAACATAAAAGTTCAATTCTAGGGGCTTGAGATATAGTTCACCTAATAAGAGCACCTATGTTAGGCAGCTCCCAACTCCTTGTACCTCCAGCTCCAGGGGAATCCAATGTTATCTGACCTCTGTGGATGCTTGTATTCAGTGCCCATATCCACATAATTTATTATTTTTTCTGTATAAAATGAGGTTCACTTCTGATGCCACTTGTTTTAGAGTTTCTATTGCTGTACTAAACACCATAACAAAAGAAACTTTAGGAGGAAAGGGTTTATTTCATCTTACAGTTACAGTCCGTCATTGAGCAGGAACTTGAGGAAGGAACTGGGAGGAAAAAACTGAAGCAGAGACCATAGAAGACTGCCATTTACTGGCTTCCTCCTCAAGGCTTGTTCAGCCTGCATTGTTATATACCCCAGGACCACCTTCGCAGGGGTGACACCACCTGCAACATGTTGGGCCCTCCCACATCAATCACAGGCCAATCTGGTGGGGGCATTTTCTCAGTTGAGATTCCCTCTTCCCAAATGACTCTTGCTTGTATCTGTTGACATAAAATTAGCCACTACTTTTTCAAGATAATAACTCAAGAGAAAGAACAACAGGGAAGGAAAATTCAACTCCAGGCTAATTGAGTGAGGGGGTATTTGTCTTTTCTGGGGATAAAAAGACATTTTCCAGAAATTCTGGTGCCACTTCTTCCTCTCCTTTCATGGTCTGATGATTCCAGTCATGGAGGCTATTTGAGCCAAAATTGAAGGTGGTAAAAGAAAGAGACATGAAAACAGAGGCATCTGTAGGCTCCACTAATCAGGTGAAGGCCTACAAATTGAAATAAGAGAAGACAAAAATGTCAGAATGCCAAATGCCTGCCGTTTGTTGAGGGGATGGGGTGGGCTTATATACTGACTCACACAGCACAGTGGAAAACAACAGGGTTTTCAGGCTTAGCTCCTCCTCAGCAGATGTGTGTTAGCAAAACAGGAAGAGTACCAATAACAATTCCAGGAGGCAAAGATATTCCAGCCAACAGCTTCAGACTTGCTCAAGGTGCCTTGGGGTCCATGCAGGGACCTATAGATGTCAAGCCTTGTCATATTGTTTTAGACCCCTTGATGGACATCTAGTCTGTGTTGTTAGTAAAAGTAAGCATTATGTCTCTGGAAAGTTAGCACCATAACCCATCCAGCAGAGATGCTCTGCAAAGCTAATTGGGAAGAGCTATGTGACCTCCAAGGGAATGATTTTAAGTCAGCTAAGTGTACATGAAGCTAGAAAGTTATTTAGGTTTGTAAGCTGGTCAACTTTTGACTGACATAATGTCATGAGGTAGTCACAATAATCTTCCTTCTATGGAAGAAAAATTGGAGCTCTGAATTCAAAGCTTGTGTGTTTTGAAGTGATTCTGTCTCTTTTCATTGGGGCATTAATTCACTGTTTTGATTATTTGTTAACTGGAAAGCAAGTCACCCTCAAACCTAGTGTGGATTTCAACTTTTGATTTCTCCTAAGTCAATGAGTTGGCCAGTCTGTCTCTTGGCCTGCAGCACTTGTACTGCAGAAGTCATTTGGTATTTGGAGTGTAGAAGAGGATCTCCGTTTCACAGAGATACTCCTCCCTCCTTACAGTTTGCTTAGAGTTGTTTCTGCCACATTTTGGTAATACAGTCAGGATTGGTAAATATTATTGGCCACCAGGCTATGCCATTCATGTATTCCTTGGTATAAGGAAACATTATATCCTTTGCTTAACAATTAGGAAAAAAAGAATTTGCATTGAGTACTTGGGAAATATAAATATTTAGCTTTCTTTTATGTTACCAATGAAGGGACCAGACCCTCATCTAGCCCCCTGCTTTGGCAGCCATAACAAACTGCAGAAAAGACCCAGCATGAGGTAGGCCTCTTACTCAGCAACTTGCTTGCCAGACCTTGCCTCACCTTTTAGTCAGTCATTAGGAAGCCAATCCATGTGGCAAGGAACCAATCAGAAGTTAGCTGACAAGCTCTGGATGTGCTTCATGGTAACAATGGCATGCAGAGCATAGCAACTGCACTGGGAGGGGCGGAGGGAGATACAGGACATAACAACCAGTTCACCAATCAACACAGGACAGGTTGCCTAAGCCTGGAAGTGCACCAATCCTGAGACTATTGTAGACCTAGACCCCTTGCTCTATCCCAATAAATTCCCTGCCCCTTTCAGGTCTACATGCATGTCTAAAGGATGGAGGACCTGAGTTAATACAGTTAACTTGTTAATTATTAAAGACTCTTTGCTTTTGCATCAGATGGGGTCTCTTGGTGATTCGGGGATTTGGGCACAACACCAAAAAACTGGAAACTTTAGAGAGCTTTCAGTCTGTGACAGTCAGACTGGCCCTCAAGTGACAAGTTGAGACAGTTTAAGAATATGATTATTTGAGGATGTACTTTGAAAACAAGGCAGAAGCCAAACAACAGTGGGGTACTCAATCTAAACTAATATACTCACAATGCAATTTCTACACTTAAGGCTTAGGCAATTATCGAGAAGATGGGCATACAAAGATTATAAGAGCCAGAGGATCACAACATCTTCTGAGAGATGTGTCTTCTACATAGGACAGGGAAGGTGCACCCATGAAATCTAAACAATATGGTTGTCCAGCAAAACCAGCACAGTGACATTAGCTTGACATACCAATGTGGAAGGGGGATATACCACAAGGCTGTACCACTAGATGAAGAGCTACAGACAATCAATGACTGCTGAGCGAGAAAGACTGATTCTTCCCCAGGCACAACCCCCTGATATGTTATCAAATACCAAGGGGTAAGCCCAGGACTCATATGCATATGAACAATGATAAATGGACTCTGTGGGTTGTATATACACATGTGTATTATATAACAATAATAAGGAAGAAATTGTGAATTTGGGAGGGAAGGGACATGGAAGAAGTTGGGCAGTGAAAAGGGGGTGGGGGATGATGAAGATGTAGCGCTCATGAATGAAGTTCTCAAAAAACTAAATTACTTTAAAAAGCAAAAACACCCCAGCTTAAATCATTCAAATAGCTCAACTGACATCGTGAATGTGTCAAAGAATATCTTTGTTGATGGAAGATGTCATTCTGTAAATATGTTTCTAGTATTGGTTAATGAATAAAGCACCATTGGCCAATAGGAAAGCAAGATAGGTGGGACTAGGAGACAAGGAGGAGAGAGGAAGAAGTAGGGAGGAGTCAACATGGAGAGACTGGAGAGAACAGAGGTTCGGGCCCTCTCTCCTGTAAGATAAGACCACGTGGAAATACTTAGATTAATAGAAATGGGTTAATATTTAAGGCAGAGCTAGCTGATAAGAAACTAGTAACAGGCCAATAGCTTTATATCTAATACAGTGTCTCTGTGTGTTATTTGGGGCTGGCATGGCGGTGGGGCCAGGCTCCCAGAAAAACCTACTGATAACATTTTGTTCCTTCCTCATTTCCCCAAACCCTAGGCATTTTTCCTCTTTCCTATTTGCATGTGGGAAAAACCAGACTTCTATGTTCTTATATACCGCAGTATCTTTTATCCTAAATTTCACTCTCCTCAATTTAGAGCACTTCCCTAGAGTATAAAAATCAGTATCACCCAAAGCATATATATGGTCATCCTTGTGATGTACAATCAGAACTTCAATAGCATCTGGATACTGCTTTGTGATGCCTGTGTCACCTGATTCACCTGGCCTCACCATTTCATAATCTCACAGCATCACAAGTGTGAATAACAATTTGAAAGAGACCACATCTTTCTTGCAGCTTACAGTTATAATTCTCCATTACTGTTGGTAATCCCTTACTATCTCTAATTTACAAATTAAACTTCACTATAGGATGTTTTGTAGGTTAAAAGCAAAGCATAGACTTTATAGGATTTAGTGCTATAGATGATTTCAGACTTGGGTTGGGGCCTCCCCATGGATCAGAGGTGACTACTCTGCTACTCATTTCTTCACATGTGCTCTGAAAAGCACACAAATTAATTGTATGCAAAGCTTTTCACTTTTCTTGCCACCATCAATCAAAGTCAAGTGGTTCATTTCCTGTGTATTCTTTTCTGGGAATTGAATAGGTTGTGTATTAGCATGAAGCCAAATCTGCTCTATAAGGAAAGGCTGCTGTAACTGAAGACTAATCCACATATTGTCTAGGAAGATTTCATTCTTGGCCAGATTATGTCATGGGCCCTAAAATAACTACTAATAAACAAAACATATTATCTCTGATAACTTGATGTTCTCATTTGTAGTTAAAAAAGGGTGTCACCCAGGCATTCCTCATCCTGTATGTGGGGCATTTTTGCTAAGTGCTGATTCATGCTTGCTACTTTGGTAGTTTCATCTTACTGTAAGTCAACACATCAACCCAGCACATGATATTATTATTTTTTTTTTACCAGTGGTTAACTGTGCTTTTTCTTTGAGCACAATATTGATCATTAGTTTTGGAATTTGGTTTCACAAGTTTCCAGAAGTAACAAGATTGATGTGGTATTTGCAAAAAGAAAGACAGTTTAAAGTTGCACTCCTTAGGTTATTATCAAACTTTAGATCTGTAATTAATAATTTTTATAATGAGAGGCACTATTTTATGCCTGTTTTCAATAAACATAATAAATCTATCCGAGAGGTGAATCTGGCTTTAGATAGCAGAAATTTCAGTGCCTAAATCCTCTTATTTAATGAAGTTATATAACAGACTATACCCTGGAGAGTTTGAAATAGACCACAGGTCTAATAAGAATCTGATTTTAAGATATCAGCCATTATATTCCCAGTTTAAGCAGTTCTGTTCTAGAGACTTGTCAGATATCCTCACGGACTGATTTGCTCCTGCTTATATTTATAGACTCATAGTAAAAATTAGACTTTGACCCTGTTGATTGTATTTATGACATTATTTTAAATTGGAAATTGTATGGTACTATTATCAACACCATTTTTCAATAAACCGCTTGTGAATAATTAGCCCACTTTCATGAAGTGTGCATTCAACAAAACAATGCAACATTAACTGAAAATGGTAAATTATACCAATTTTCTCAATAGCTTGGACACAATGTGAGATAATATTAGTGGCATCCAGTGACTTTGTTAACTGGGATGAATGAGCTAAATTACATAGATATACAGTTCAGAACTCAAGGGGAAGCATGGCTGAAGTGAGGGGAGTTTGGATCAATCCCAAACTGAGCCATTATTTGGATATGATTTGGCCACTTGCCTCACCCCCACCCCCAAAGCTTCATGTGCTAGAAACTGGTTCCTCTGTGAAGAAATGTTGAGAGCTCTTGGAACTGTCAAGAAATGAGATACAGTGGGAAGTAATTACATTATTGGAGGCACCATTCTTAGAAGAGATTAATGTAGCTCTTATGGGATCTTTTCTAGTTCCTATGAAAGCAAAGTAAGGAACAAGTTTACACGATGTATATATAAGTATTGTATTGTGCCAATAAAAGATTGGTAAAATTATTTTAAAAAATACTATTTCTCCCACTCTCAGCTTTCCTTAGATGCCTGTAGTTCTTTGTCTAGGACTGAGGCCCTGTGAGATTTCCTATTTCTATGTGAGCATGTCTGTTGATATCATTCTTGTTCAGGTCATGGTGAAGTAGCCATGTTGGTGAGACTTTATGGGTACACAAAGAGCACACCAATTATCTGATCCCTAATGGTGAGCCCTAAAAAACATATTCATACAAGTAACAGTATACAGATTGAGCACATTGTAATAATATATAATTAGGAGCGCGCGCGCACACACACACACATACACGTAAAGACAAAGAGAAAGAGGCATATGTAGAGGAGGGCATATGGGAGGGTTTGAGGGGAGGAAAAGAAAGGGATAATTATATAACTATAATCTCAAAAGAATTAAATTAGTAACAAAAAAGTAACAAAAGAATGAAAAAGCCTGGTTCCTTGATTTCTCTAAACTTCCAGTCTGACTATGGGGTGGTTCCCACTTGTGCATGATCCCACTATGATGGTAATAGCCATGTTGTAATTTAGCTACAAGATAAAAGGCCAAACAGGTTATAGCATCATGCTCTTGAATCCCCAGAACTCAGATCTTCTCTTCTGTCTAACCCTTGCTGTGGTACCAGGGATGGAATAAAAGAACTTGTACATGCTAGCAAGTACTCTACAATGCATTCATATTCTCAACCCCAAACAAATTTTCTTTATATATAACCCAGCCTCAAATATTTTGCTACAGTAACAGAAACAGATTTAGACACAATGGTTGGTGGAAAAATGAGCACAATAAAATGGCTTTGGATACCTGGTAATTGTGCTTCTCCCTTTACTTTGCCTAATTGCTTTTACTTCAATATCAACAACTGTCAAGCCAAGAAGGTACCTTATATATTGTCAAGAAGTTAGCTCCTGAAAGAATCAGCTTTGGCATCCTTTCTGCTCACCATTTCCAAACAAATATAGAGCAGTGATAGATCATTCACCAGAGTTGACTAGATTGTATGAGGCCTTGGGTTTCATCCCCGAAAAAGAGAGACAAAAATCACAAGAGCTCTATAAAAACAATAATTTCATATTTCAAATTTGACCAAAAGAAGATGAATAAAATGTTATTATTTCCTTCTGAAGCCACTTCACCATTGACAGATATGTTGTCCCTTCTCCTGGTTGAGACTCAGAAAGATTCTTTTGAAAGAAAGGAAGACGTTGGTAGGCAAATGTGGAGTGGTTATAAGATATGTAGAGACAGAAATATCTAGATGGCAGAACGAAGACTTCGAGAGTTTATTCTCAATCACAAGTGACAGCAAGACCTCAGAGTACCCAGATCCATTTCTTCACTTGACAGATAAAGAACTTAAACTTCAAACTCAACCTGTCACTGTGTTTAATCATTCTGCAACTGCTTACTGAGTGCCAGGCATGATCTGGATGGATGTCCAATACAAAATCTCTATTAAATTTTTAGTCTTTGCATAACACTGTATGCAGAAGTAGTGATTATAAATTCTGTTAGTCACCCCACCCCACCTAAAACTGTGATACAAAGTATATCACTGAATTGGTCAGGGTTCTCTAGAGAAACAGAATCAATAGAACAATAGAACTTTATAGAACTACACTTGTTGGGGCTTCCTTCTTTTTCCACATTTTATTTCATTTGGGCCCCTATTATGGTGGGTGGCACCACATACACTCATATCATGTCCATTACCCTCGGTCATCTCTGGAAGCATTCCCACAGATATACTCAGAGGTATGCTTCACTAATCTCCTAGGTATGGCTCACTCCAATCAAACCACCAAGATTAATTACCACCATCATTTTTCTATGTATTGAGAACACATCAGAGCCTTTGCTTAGTGGACAACAGTATTGGACCTCTTCTGCTATAGAGGAAAGTAATGTCAGAGGAAATGGAACTAAAAAATCAAGAATATTTAGAAGTCTAGCAGGGTGGTGGTGGCACATGCTTTTAATCCCAGCACTCAGGAGGCAGAGGCAGGCAAATCTCTGTGAGTTTGAAGCCAACCTGGTCTACAAGAGCAAGTTCCAGGACAGCTTGTAAAGACACAGAGAAAGAAACCTTGTCTTGAAAAGTAAAAAAAAAATTGGAAGTCTAGTGGTGGTGAATACCAAACACCTTATTACAAGGGTTACAAATTGTTTCTTACTGTGAAATCAGCTTGGGGACTAGGGATTGGGGACTACTATTTTTTAAAATAATCTTCTCATGGATTATGCCACTATAATTTTTAAGTTTAAAAATTCATTGTAGAAAATTTGGAAAATTATAAAATAAAAGCTCCAGAGAAGAAACCTAGCCAGTAGTAAATGGCTGCTATATAGAGTCAGTAGAGAAAAAAAAATTGTAGTGGGACAAGCCTATACTTCCAATATCGGGAGGTGTAGGTGAAGGCCAAGGAGGGAAAATGAGAAGATCAAGGGCTTTATCAATTATGTAGTGAGTATGAGGATAACCTGACCTATCTGAGGACCTGTCTCGAAAAACGAAAAAGAGGAAAAAATAGTCCTGTTTTACTTACTTTCCTTGCTGCTATGATAAAAAAAAAAAAAAAAAAAAAAAAAAAAAAAAAAAAAAAAACCTTGACAAAGCAACTTGCAGATTTATTCTGGCTCACAGCTTCGGGTCTGTTACTGTGGAGAGGAGCTTGAGCTAGCTAATCACATTGCATTTGCAGTAAAGAAACAGAGATCAAGGAATGCTTGCACCTATTTACTTTTCTCCTTTTCATTCAGTTCAGGATCCAGCCCAGGAAAGGGTTCTATCCGCAGTTGTTGGTTCTCTACACTTCCACTAACCTAAACAAGACAATTCCCCACAGGCACAGCCAGAAGCGTATCTCCACAGTGATTCTGGAGCTCATTAAGTCGACAACTGAGAGTAACCATCATAGATACATGCCTCATATATCAATATTTGAAATATTTTCTGAGCAAAAGAACTAGTATTTGTTTTATTCCCATTCCTTTTTTTTCTTCCAAAGAATACTATTTGATTTAAAAAATAAGTTAACTATACTCTTATGTTTCAGTAAAAGATAAATGGTAACTGAGATTCTTTTAAATGCTTGCAATGAGGTTTTTTTTATTAATTCCTTGAGTATAAAAATATATAAATGAACTCCATTAATTGTACCTTGTAGAACTGAGAGGGGGACATTTCCAACTGAGAGAATAAAGCCTGCATAGCTCACCCCTCTTCTTCTACCAACTCAGCACTCCATATTCCATTTGAGCAATGTTTGGATCCCCTTTTCAAGTGAAACAGAGACTCCAAGGTTATATCAATCAGTAGGTACACTTTCTGCATCATTTTTACTTTTCCAAGGGGAACTGACAAGCACTTTAAAAAAGACAGGCTAGTTTGGTGAAGGGGCTTGAACCCTGAGGAAGTGAATAGCTATTGTAGGGCAACCTTTCCTGAAGTTCCAAACCTGGCAGCCAAACTAGAACCTTTCTGGGAGCTGCTGTAGAGCCATCACTTGGCTTCCTGTAGAGGTCCTGATTGCAATTCAAAGAGTTAATTCAAAATATTTAACTGAAAATCTGTGGCTGGGAATTGAATTGAAAATCAGCAGTATTGGATACTTGAATTTTTTTCCTCAGAGATCCAAAATCATAATCGACCGTTTTCCCAAAGTAGGAGAGAGCACAGCTGAGAGGCAGAGTCAGGAGAATGACTGAGCAGTGGGATATGCAATGGGATATCACAAGGTAAGTTGAGGGAACAGTAAAAAGCCATTGAGATTGTTCTTATTCGTGTGTTCTGTCTTGCTTTTAATGGATGGGCTTGATGTTCTGGATGCTTCTCTGTTGAATGTAGGATTCGAAACATTTTCAAAAGATAAGTTACTGGAGTGCCCTCAAAGAACCGGTCCATTTCCATCCACGCATGAACTGTCAGCCTGCATTGGATGGGAGTGAGAAATGTTATTTTGAAATCTGCTTATGAGCAGGAAGGCTTAGATCAGGGAATGGGGCTGTTGGCAGCCTTCCAGTCTCCTGACATACTCAGAGCTGGCTGCACTGGCCTCGTGCTTGCTTTTCGCTTCCCCCTGAGGAAGTGTGGTGAGTTATTAAAAAAAATAGCCAGAAAAGAGAAAGCCACAGAAGGATTTTTCCGTGGACCAGCCAACATGCTTTGGATAGCCTCTGATAAGCCAGGTGCAGCAACAAATTTTGTGTGTGACTTTAAGGGCTTGCATCTGATGGTGTTTGTTTCCTGTACTCTGCCATCTGACTCATGTGAACAATTTTTCTCTCTGTGTATCCTTAATAAAAATGTGTTTACTGATCTGAGATGGTGACTGGTTTCTTTTTCCATTAGATAAATAATTGGATGACCTTATTACTAACCTCATCATTCTCTGTATCTATCTTTGAAAAATAAATTGTCCCCCTCACACTGTGGGGTTTGGGGGTCAAAATAAGAAACCGTGGACACTGTGGGGTTTGGGGGTCAAAATAAGAAACCGTGGCCTCTCTTTCCCTTTCCTTCTGTTCCTTGCTTCCCCTCTGTCTCTCCAAGATCATGGGGCATTAGAACTCGACTGTTTTCAAGGCATGATGCAGTATTAATTCAACTTCTGCAGAAATATTATTTATTTTTGACAAAAAGAGAAAAATTCTGTTTAAGTTTTTCTTTATGTCATTGGGACATTGACTTCTTCAAGTACTGTTTCTCTCCCATGGAGATTATAACCTGAAAAACATGATAACATTATTGGCAAAACTATGCAATATTTGGATAAATGAGGACTGTCATAGAAATATTAGGGCTAAAAATCACCAGTAGAACTTGGTATTCTCACATACAGGAAAAAGTAAACATTGCTGAATGAATTAAGCAACTTTTTTTTCCCTAGAGTTTTGAGAGAAGATCTTGCTTGTAAGGATTCAGGCATTACTCTGGCCTGCCCCTGTAACCTGGCAGAATGAACTCAGGCAGTACTCTTGTCAGCCAAGGATTCCATGAGTACTAGTCTGCAGGCAGGTGTAAAGGACCCCTTTAAAAGACAGACCCCTGCCCATTTACCTCTCTTTTGCTCGCCTGCTTTCAGTTGGCCACCAGCTACCCCCCTTCAAACCCTCTCTCTCACCACGGCTCCCTCTTCTGTTCCTGGTGTCTCTATGTCTCTTCCCTTCTCCCTCACTCCCCTTTCTAAATAAACTCCTCATTTAAGCTCTATCTGCCTGGTGTGTTATTCCCTCCCGTCTCAGTCACCCTCACCTGCTATGGAACCTGCTATGCTTTCCCACATGGTCCCTTACCTTGGGACCCCACTCACTTGGGACCCTCACTCAGGACCCTCACCCCTTTTCCAGCCTTTATTCTTATAACTGTAATGAAAGAACAACATTGCTATATAGATCATGTTGGTTTGGAACTTGAGACTTTTCTGCCCCAGCCTCCTGAGTGCTAGGATTAGAGGTGTGTGCCACCATACCTGGCTGTGAAAGTATTCTTTCCACCCTTTGAACTTGTAGATAGTTTACCAACCGCACAATGGACAACTTGTGGCTCATTTCTTCTTTGCTTCTCTACACAGCTCTCAACTTCATTAGAAGACCTTTGATGGTAACTCAAGAATTGTTTAAGTTTTGGCTCACGTAATACAGGTAATAATGTCAAATACTAAAACTATATGAAAAGGCATACCTAAGGAGACGTTTTTCAATTGTGTTGTACACATAATTATTATTGTGGGCAGAATGAACATGTGCCACAGAGGAGGACTTTGGGGAGTCAGCCCTTTCCTTCCACTAACCAATATTTATACACTGAGTCATCTCTCTGGCCCAAAGGACCTGTCTTAATTCTTCATCTCTCTCTTGTGTGTTCTTCAAATGTTTCTGTACATAAATATACACTATAAGAATATATATATATATATATATATATATATATATTTGTTGTGACTAAATTATGAGTGATATACTGGCCAGGGACTTGAACAATTCAGGAAACTTGTATATTAGTATTCATTTCAGAGCAATAGACAATAGCCAACAGAATTTTTTTTTAGCATGTAAGTCTTCACTTCCATAGTTACAGATACCAGAACTGAAGTCTTTGGGGGCAAATAGGTCAGTGAGGTGATCTAAACTTAAATCCTCCTAAAGCCACATTATTTTTCAAAAATAGTCCTACTATTTTTAGTTTTAGAATAACTTTCTTTTGAGGTTTAGATGACCATTAGCATTTTAGGAAAATTGTAATGAATACAGGAAAAGTGGAAACTTATGTAGGCCATAAGAAGAAATGAGGGCAATAGGAATAATAAAAGATTAATAAATCAGAACAAATCTGCCCCCATATATCCCTTCAAATATTTTTGAAAAAGGATGTGTGAATAGAATGGAAATATCCATCATTTGGAGTCTCTAGGGTCAGTGACAGCTGCTGCTTGATGTGTGAACTTGGATTGATCTCAGACTTATGGAAAATCCAGAACAATTGGACAGTTACAATATGCCTAGAGGCTCAAAATATTCAAGAGATTTTCAAATTCTTGCTTTATAGATGTTGGATTTTCCGTTCTATTCATACATTCTTTTAAAAGAAATCTTCTTTTAGTCACATATCTCTAGCTTATTTCCAATGGTCATTTTCCTGCCTTCCCCCAGAACATGGATTCAGAGTTGTCTAAACCCATTGTTTGAATTGCAATTCTAACAACCTCCAACTAAAATCCTCATTCACTTCTGTGTTTTCTGAGTTTTGATTGATTGGCAATTTCCAGCCAATTCTAGGTGCAAGGGTCCAGCCTCGGCTCTGGTTCAGGTCCTGAGGCAGGAAAGGAGAGTCAGCGAAGGAAAACTTCTTACCACCAAGTTGACTGCACTCAAGTGGCCCTGAATAGCTCATGGAGTCATTATTTATACTTAAAAAGAATTTAACTTTCCAATTACATAAACAGCTGTATTACTGTCTTCTATTTTTAAGGGCTGCATCACAATTTAAGAAACACATCATAATCATTATGAAAGTCCCCATTGTTTCCCTTTTATGCTTCCTCAAATACATCTTCCCATCCTCCACATAATCTTATTCTAGATATAACATTTTTTCAGGCTTAACTAAATATCAAGCCAGACACACCCTGCTCTTGCAGTTCTTATGCCAGCTACTTGTGGTTGCAAAGTTAAAAAATAATAGACATGGGCACAACACTTTAAGGACAGCTATATTCAAACCCAGACAACTCTTTGAGGTCTGCACAAGATAGTTCCTTTTTCTACAAAAGGATTCCATGTGTCAATCGCTCTGTAAAAGGTAGGTTTTGAGAAAGCACTCATTCCCCACACCACTATGCCATACTTCTCCCACCAGGATAAACTCCTGTGTATGGTAAAGACAGAGTTATTCATCTCACATTTGCATTGTAACTTTTCCTCTTGGAGCATGCCAAATCCTACCAATGTTTCTATGTTTGGTGTCCAGGGAACTTACTGTCATCAGTTGGCACTTTGTGTATTCCTGAGGCTTTCCCCCTATTTTGTGTATGCTTGCCTTACTCTCCTTTCCAGAACTGTGAGACATGGTTAATGTTCCAAGTGTTGTTTTCTCATATATACCTGTCTCAATTGAGTCTGAAAAGCTCCCAAGATTAGGAGTTAGTAATTCCAGATAAGAGATTTGAGAAGCATTGGCCCCCTGTCGAATCTTAGGGGAAAGTATTTGAAAAGGAACAGAATTTCCAAGGTATATTATAGCTATTACATGTGTGTCTGATGAAGTAAAACTAAAAACCAGCCAAAGAATCACATATATAATGACAGAGAAAAAAGCCTGCAAGTTGCACAAATTTTGCCAATTCCTACACTGTCCCACGGTCGTTTCCAAGTGAGAGTCTGTTCAGATGTTTTGCCCCGTGGAAACCCATTGGACAGGCAGTCATATACTGATCCAAGGCTAGGCTGTACAGCTTCCCACACCTAGGGTTGCATTTTTGTATGCCTCGGGCTAAGGGACAAGAAAGGTAAATAATTCAATGTGTAGGGAAACTACCTGCTTAGAGGTATTCTATCCCATCCATCAAAAAACTGAAAGACATTTGCAAGTTATATAAATGAAAAATCTAATAAGGTTTTTAAACTGCCAGGATTTGAAATATTAACTGCAAAGACAATATTATTAAATAATGTACTTTATACTAGAATGTCTTAATTTTCTATTAATGTTATCACAAAGCAGGCTATTCAATTTAAGTATATAGCTAGTTCAGATAGAGCTCATGTTTTAAATATGTTTAGTGCTAATTTATGTGAACTTGGGTTACCTGTTTGGTACCCAACATGTTTTTATATTCTATGGAATTCCATGGATCTTTATGATAATTCCATGGATCCCTATGTCAGATTTAAACAGTAACAATGATTCTAAACAAAAAAAAAATCTCAGCATGGTGGTGAACATCTGTAACCACAGAACTGCAGAGAGTGTGACAGAGACAGAGGAATCCAGCATTGGAGGCCAGCCTGGGCTACACAGTTTGGGCATGTGTAAAAACAAATGAGCCAGTAGGGCTTGGTGATGGATGTTTTAATCCCAGTACAGGGCAGACAGAGGGAGATAGATCTGTGCAAGTCCCAACCTGGTCTCCAAAGGGAGTTTCAGAGAACCCTGGGTTATGTAAGATTTTGTCTAAAAATAACCAACCAAACAACCAAAAATACGAGCTAAAGAGTTATATCTGCTTGACTATCAACCAATTCCATCAGAGCAGTCCTATACTTCCTAGCAACAGGGCCCTTTAAAAACCTTCTGTCCTGGTGACCCCTTGGAAGTTTGTGAGAAATGTGGCTTGAAACTGGGATTTCTCATATCTTTTGCCAGGATATTGCTTAAAACACATTTTTTACAAAACACCTTTAAAATGATCTTGACACTTGTTAATATGGGTAACAGATCCGTTTCTATTTGAAATATAGAAAAAAGCTGGAGATTTATAGTACATAATCTGAGTGAAAGGGTCAAGGCATGGGATCCTACCTAGCAAGGGGAGACATCATGGCAGGAGAGTTTATTGCTAAGCTAACCTAAAAGGGTTACCCAAGAAAGGTCTGGGTTATTAGATACCAAGTGAGGAGCGGAGGGGAAAATGCTGTTAATGTCAACAGGATTCTTGCACAACTGGAGGCCAAAGATAGGACCTAAAGAGGACATCTAATCAGAAAGACAGCTCCACAGGAGCATCCTGACTAAAGACTGGTTAAGGACAGTCCACCGACACCAGAGTGGCTGTCTTGTTCTATTATCCATGTAGTTCCTCCACCCATTTCTTCAGTTAAAAAAGAAAAGAAAAAAAAGGATAACGAAATTTTCTCTTGTAAACTCTAAGAGGGGGTTGGGAGATTCCCAGGCCCACCGGTGGAGAAGAGCACGGGACTACAATTCCCATAAACCCTTGTAGGGCGGCGACCAACTAGTCCGCCCCTAATCTCCGGCGTTGAGGCTGCGCACAAAGTGCTGAAGGCGCTGTGCTGGGAAATGTGGGCGGTGACAAGACTATCTGGAGGAGGAGGCTGAGGAAAAAGAGAGACCATAGACTTCCACCTCCGCCTAGAGCGCCCTTTTAAGTGTTGGGGAGAGGAGGGCGGGCAGGGACCACCCCGAACTGGCCGCTGGCGGTATCATGGCGTCCCGGAACCCCCCTCCCCAAGGTGAGCAGCCAGGGCCCGAAGTCTCTGGGACGCGGCCCACAGCTCTCGACCTTGCTTTGGTGCTTCTCCCTTCCCCTCCTCCAGTGTTCTGGGGCTTGGTCGCTACACAGCCACTTTGAGCGACCCCTCTCCGAACCTGATGTTTCCTTCCCCTCTGCGGAACTCAACACGCTCCCTTACATCCTACCAAGGCCGGCCCTTGCCCTGCCCCCACCTCGAGCCCTTCTCCATCTTGCTACAGTAGGGGGTTTGGTGGGTTGATTGGTTGGTAGCGTTTAAGTCTTGTCCTGATTTCCTTGGCTGGGTTCCTGACCTGTTCTTTCAGGGGAGTAACATCCCCTCCCCCTTTTCCCACTGATGGAAATTGACCTTACTATGATCGGGCCGGTAACTACTGGAGGTTTTGTAACTCAATTGGCCCCTAGCTGCGTGTCCCTGTGCCTTTAAAAAGGAAATGGGGATGCTATTGCTGTGTCCTTCACTCTCCAGGCCCTAGTCTCGAGTTAAACTTACTCATTTGTTTCCGAGTGGTCATTTTTACTTGTAGGCCTGACATGACAGTGAATTATCACAGGTTTTATGAAAACAATTTCTGAGAAGTTTCTGAGTATAGATTGGTTCGATTTATGTTTTCATCTTGTGTTTTTTAAAGACTATGAAAGCGATGACGAGTCTTACGAAGTGTTGGATTTAACTGAGTATGCAAGAAGACACCACTGGTGGAATCGAGTATTTGGCCACAGTTCGGGACCTATGGTAGAAAAATACTCAGTAGCTACCCAGATTGTAATGGGTGGTGTGACTGGCTGGTGAGAACATCTTTTTTCATTAAATTTCAGTGGGAACCTAGGTATTGTCCTTTTGTAAATGGGCCTTACATCATCAATGGCTCTCCACTGTTAATCCCAGAAGAGCACAATTTTGGGGCTTTTTGCTGATGGAAGCAAGATCAACCTTTAGACACTTCTTGTTGGATTTTGATGATTTCCCTCTGACACAGGCCCACAATAGTTCCACTCTTCCCGTTATCCTTCCTTTGATTCATTATCAAATTTCCAAATTTAACAAGTAAGTTGTTACTTGCTATTCAGTGCCAACAATTGGAAAAACCCATGAGAATTCCCACTGCAGCACTGGCCTCTAGAATTCTCAGCTCTGTACATAGAAGCATTAATGCTCAGTAAAAATGATTCATGATGATGATTTTTGTGTGCTAGTTCAGATTATGATAGTGCTTTGAAGATCTGAGAACATTGCTTCTGTGTTAGAATTATGAACTGATTGCTTATTCTGCAACAATGTAGAGTACAACAAGGAATGGTTAATGACCATTAACTAGGCAACAACTTAGATCACAGGATTACACTGTTGTTACTATGTATTTTAACTCTTTTGTATTTGGAAAAAAGGATTAACCAGACAACTAGGGGCAGAACCAGTTCAACATTTTGAAAAATTCTTTTGAAGTGACAGTGCTTAAATTGTCAGCACTCCACCCCCCCACAATCTAAGGCAAACTCATCTTGTGTTAATTGAAATACTTACATACATCCACATGGCATGGGTAAATGACATTTCTTCATGTGTGTTTTACATGGACCTTGGAATAATAATGGTCCCCTATACCTTCTTGTAAAAGTCCTTTTACCCTTTTATAATTTAAAACAAACAAACAAACAAAAAACCCCAACTGTTGTGAAGATATAAAGATATCATGGCACACAGACACAGTATATTGCCTTATTGAAAAAGGATGCAATTAGAACAGAAATTTCTGCTGAGGGCCTTGATCAAGCTGGTGATTCACCTCTGTCCCCCTTAAATCAATTCATGATTTGGTGCCAGAGGTGATTGTTTAGATGGAGCCATGGCCAAAATCCCAGTGTTAAAAGATACTTTTAAAATATTTGAGAAATAGAATGAGAAGATTACTACATCTTGTAGACCAAGAAGGCCTATAACTGCCAGGTTTCCTTGAAAAGCCTAAAGGCAAAGCAGAAATTAGTAGGGTTATCTTAGTGACTGCTTGCTAGCGATGGTACACAACTTGTAGAACATCCAACTTGGAATATTGTGGAGACTTGTCTACTTCTTTTTCTCTTTCTGAGCCTTTGTTACTGACTCCTGTATGAGGAATGAATTCTTGATAGTAATATATACAGTTGGATTACCAGTATTTGCCAATTATTCAACCCAGGAGCTATGTAATAGTTAGTGGTTTTTTGTTTTTGTTTTGACATTGATCTGTTTGTATGTGGGACACAGATGTGTCCCAGTACATGTGAGGATGGCTCATAGGAATCATATCTCTCTACCATGTAAGTTTTGAGGATCAAACTCAGGTCTTCAGGCTTGGTGACAAGTGCCTTTACCTGCTGAGCCATCCTATGGCCTGAAATTTATAATGGACACTAATATACAGGTGCTTTTTGTTTTTATCTAGTGTTGGGGTAAATTCAGCAGGCAAGCACTCTACCTCTGAGTGACATTGGCAGATACATAGGTGATTTGCTGTAATGACTTGGACTTGAGTATAGATTCACTGAAGTAAATTTTTGTAATGCTTCTTAGAATATAGCATTGGTGTGATATTGTGGTGTAAAAGAGAAACAGTTAATAAGCATGAACCTAACTTAACACTATAGATCAATTCAAGATAGGAAATTGGTCTGTATTTACCTGATGACATTGTATTTAGCTATAGGTAGGTAGCTGTAGGTTTTGACCATGAGAAATGAAAACTAGTGTGGGAATGGGTGGTTTCTAGGAGACCCAGAGGCCTTCAAGACTGAATCTGGTGTTGTTAAAACATGGTGTAGAAGCATGGTTATGAACACCCAAACTACATTACCAAGATGGCTCTACATGTAGGCTTGATGCCAAGCTTGGTGACCTGAGTTCTATCAATAGGATCTTATGACCCATATGGTAGAGAGAATCAACTCATGTACATTGTGCTTGGACATCCTTGTGTGAATACACAAACATACCCACCCCCCCCACACACACAGCACAAATTATAACAAAATAACAAAAAGGAAAACATAGTTTTAGAGATGGCATACAGAGAACTTTCAGTTGAAGATGAGGGAATCTGAAATGAATATGAAGTGGCACATGGAAAATGGTACCATCACATAGAAATTGGAGACTTAGTAGCAGGTGTTTTAGCTGTGTTTGCATCCCTATGACATGATTCATATTGAATTAAGGACTTACCATGTTCCAGTATGATCTCATCTTATATAATTACATCAACAGAGATCTTATTTCCAAGTAAAGTCTCACGAAGGACAGTAATTTGGGGAAGACATAATTTGGTGCACAAAGCTTGGGTTAGAAATCTGGGTTTCTTTTGTGCTCTTTGGATCTGGAATAGTGAGGGGACTGTGGAGTAGAAAATCAGTACTAGATAAGGGGGCTATGAGAAATGTGGGCACTGTAATCATAAAAGTGGAATGACAGGAAGGCTTTTCTTAGGCAGAACTGGGCAGGAATCTATAGAATTGGGAAGATTAACAGCTCAAATAAAGATGATGATGCATTTGAAGCTAACTGGGTTGGAGGTGGTTTGGGTAGAGTGAGTGTAGGCCAAATATGTGGAATTTATTTATTGCATTAAGCAAAACAAGCAAATGACTTACTGTGGGAAATTTCAGCTTATACAAACGGAGAAGGAGTATGATGAGCCCAGGTACTCACAGTTGGTTTCAGTAGTTGCTATTTTTATTTTCCTCTTAAGTCTCCCTCTTCTATCCTTTCCTCATTTTGCAGCAAATCTCAGACATTTTAGAGCATGCGTTTTTAACCACACTGGAGGTTTCTGAGCAGGCAAAGGACATTATCAAAAGAAATGGAAAGGCATTAAGCTTTTATTAAGAAAGCAATAAAATGTAGAAGAAATTTAGTGCATCACTGATCTCATCTTTTGTTATTTCTGTCATTAAAGGTGTGCAGGATTTTTATTCCAGAAAGTTGGAAAACTTGCAGCAACTGCAGTAGGCGGTGGCTTTCTTCTCCTGCAGGTATGTTAGACCTTTATGTACTTCTGCTTATACCGGTAGCCCATGGGAACAGAGAATGTTGACTGAACTCATTTTATTCCTGTTCATTTCAATAGAAGGTAGAACTTTTGTTGTAGACATTAGTTTATGGCAAAACTACAATGAGTTCTGAAAGTTTGTATCTGTTATAAAAGGAAACCAAATATTTCTAGATTCTCTAATGTATGCACAACAGATATGGTATCAACTGTTAAGGAGATAACTTTGAGCAAGTTGTGATTGCATACATCCATGATCTCAGCTACTGAAGAGGATAAGGCTAGAAGACTGCAGGTCCAAAGCAAGACTTAGTCCTTAAACCAAACGAAACAGGGTTGGTGCTGTAGTTTAATAGTTGAGCTTTTGGATTTTACCAGTAAATGGGGAATATGGATATGTACAACCATATTTGGTTCATAGATGACACTGTGCATTCATTATATGTTTTCCATAAACTAATGCCTAGTTATGTCAAAATCTGAGCAACTATTAACATTTTCTAACATTTTTTAAACTGAATAACTAGGTGTAGACAGAAATAGAAAGAGACACACAGAGACAGAGAGAGGGAGAAAGAAATAGAGGCCTACAGAGGGCAAGAGATCTCCATGATGTTGAGACAGCTGTCTGTGATTTTAAAGGATACAATGTCACATATGGTGGCTGGTGATGAAGTGGCTGGTGGCCCTAAGTTGCTGACAGCAGACTGGGAGTGGAGAAGGCCTTATTCCTGGATGGAATTCAAGCACTCAAGAGGCTGAGAGACTAAGACAAAAGGATCTAGATATCCAAGCCTTGGGCTAGTTAGTTATATACAGAGGCTTTAGAGGGAAAAGAAAGAAGAAAGACAGACAAAAAGAAAGATGCAGAAAGTGGAAAGTTGTTTAAAAATAATCCTATCCACAATCCTATTTCTGAGACAGGTGGTTAAAATTTAAATTTTGTTCATCCAGTTTTATGAGTTGAAAATGTTTTGCTGTTAGAGAATGTTTATGAGGATATTATGTACCATTCATATCTGATTGGTATGTTTTTCTCAAAATAGCATTTCCTGAAGATCAAATGTAGTAAACTCAAACTTGAAAATATCTGGGAATGAATGTTAACAACAGTTTTAAAGATGGAGAGAACTGTCAGTTATACCAGATTAAAGAGATGATTGCTGTTCATAGCAACCAAAATGTGACTTTAGAACCTAAGCCATTGATCCTGTAATAACTAGTGTAGTCACCTTAAGTGCAAAGAGATAGTGATTAGATGAATTAAGTACTAGCCAGCTGTTTTAAGAATATATTTTCTATTAATAACAGTATTAAGGGTAATATTTCTTCTAGTAGAGGTAAAAGAATGTGATTAATTTCTAATTTGGTCCTTTGGAGGTATGCTAGTGTTTACATGCAAGAGAGTTTTGAGGTGATTTTGACTTGCATTTGTATAGAATCATGGCCATATTTAAGTCTATTGGTATTTTGAGAACTATGTCTTCAGTGCAAAGGGAACTAAGCTGAAGCAGAGTATACTAAAACTGTTAACTGAACAGAATTGTGTATCTGGTTCAATCTCTTTGTGCATGTTAGTCTCTCAGTCTGTTTTAGTTCATTCAGTAGTCACTGTTCAAACCCACATTTTATCATTGCTACTTCTTACTTTGCCAAGCTTGGTATTTTTGAAGTCTTGAAGGCAGAAGGGCACAGCCCCTGTCTGCATCAAACCATTTTCGCCCACAGATATAATTAGCCTTGAAAATGCAGTTGGAGGAACCTGAAAGAGAAACTAGAGAAAGAAATGGCTTTTAAGCTAATTGCCTCATATTCTTAGGCCTCACTCCATATTTCATAACCTTTGTTTGTAATTAAAGTTAAGTGTTAGTTTGGGTTAGGACTTAAAGCTTTTCTGCTAACAACATTAAATGTTTTTCAGTAGATGTTTATCATATTGCCTTCTTAAAATAGGTATCAGAGCAGGTCTACATGCAGTAGTATTTACAACTAATGAACCGTAACCAATGACAGATTTCTTTACTGTCCCTGTTTCAGTTAAAAAAATAGACAATGATATATGAGTATTTCAGCTTTTGTTAAGTTGTGTGTGTGTGTGTGTGTGTGTGTGTGTGTGTGTGTGTGTGTGTGTGTGTGTAAGGGACAGATACTTATATAGGGCTTGGTACAGACTAACCCACTACCTCCTCCCCCCTCATTTCCTCTCCCTTCAAGCAACCATTTATCACAGCCCTCCATTTCCCTCATTCGACTGACCAGTTTTTGGTCTTTCAGCAGTAGGTGTTTACTATTGGCTTCACATTCTGAGTATTCACTGTTAATTTTTTAGTTGTTCTGTTGTACCCCTATCTTCCCCCTATGTTGTACACCTGAATGCTTTCTGCTCCTCCTCCATGCCCTGTAGCTCCATCTTGAGTATTATTTCATAATTGTGTAAGGTTAGTTAGTATCTATGGTTAAATAAGCTGCTTGAATTCATGTTTGTTTTTAATCGAAAATTCATACCACATTTTCTGATCATGGTTTTTCCTCTCCCATGTCCTCCTTGATATTCCCCACTTCCACACCCATCCAACCCCAACCCTTCATTCTCTCTTTAGAAAACAGTCAAATAAAAAGCAAATAAACTAGAAAAAAATTCCTAATAAAACAGAAAAAGCACAAAAACCATTGTTTGGGCACTTATTTCCAGTAAGAAGTTTAAGATTTTTTTCTTTTGATGTAGTCTCATTATCTTAATGTTCTCTTGTGGGGATATGCATTAGCCAACCATTTAGTTTTCTGGAGAGGGCTGTCTGAAGCTCCTCTGTCCTGCTTGCTTTCCAGGCCTAGCATATGCCAGTTATCCGGGATTTCCCTTTCAGTACCATTCTGAATGCTTCTTTTGCTCTGTCTTGGGTTGTTTTCCTGTATCTCATGTTGTTATGTTTCCTATTTTCAAGAGACATATCTTCCCTTTACTATATCTTCAGGTATCTTAGTTAGGGTTTCTATTGCTGTCTACCATGACCATGACAACTCTTATAAAGGAAAACATTTCATTGGGGCTGGCTTATAGTTTTAGAGGTTTATAGTCCATTATCGTCATGACAAGAAGCATGGTGGCATGCAGGCGGACATGGTGATGGAGAAGGAGCTGAAAATCCTATATCTTGATCCGAAGACAGCATAAAGGGACTGCCACACTAGGCCTAGCTTGATTATATGAGACCTCAAAGCCCCCACAGGGATACACTTCCTTCAACAAGGCCACACATACTCCAGCAAGGCCACACCTCCTAATAGTGCCACTCCCTTTGGGTCAAGCATTCAAATACATGGGTCAATGAAGGTCATACCTACTCATACCACACATCAACTAACTTGTGGAGAAAATAAAGTCTAAAGCAGTCCTAATACCTGACCATTTGTATGCATTCCTCCCTCCCCTTACCTCCTAGTAAATGCTTAGAAGGTTTTTTGTGTGGGTGTCCCCAGTGTTCTGTTTTGTCACATTGATAGTTCTTGCTGTGGCCCATGTTCTTACTCACTGTGGTCCCTTTCAATTTAGGATTTTTTTTTTTATATTAGCAAACAAGTTCCTGTTCTGTGTTTATTGTCATTCCTGCCTTGCCCCTATATTTCTTGTGATAGGGTTCTCTTGGATTGACTAATTTTCATAGCCTGTTTTCCTGAGTTTTTAGTCTGTCTTTTTGGTTCATTTTCTGGCAGATACCTTCACCTTCATCTCTTAGCTAAGTTTTTTCATTTCTGCTTATTTATTTCTATTTATAAATTTGTTGGTACTGAGCATTAAACTCAATCCTTGTGCATAGTAGACAAGCATTCTACCACTGAGCTATATGTAGCCCCATCCTGTGTATATTTTTAATTCCTCTGAGCTATTTATGATTATTTTAAAAGATTAAGGAGATAGACCTGTGTTAATATGAAATTGACTCTCCTGCATCCCATTTGATTCCATCACCCCATCTCTGTTTTGAGTTGAAAATAAAAGGTTTTTTAAAGTATCAGGGGCTGGACTTTTTTTAATTGCCAAGTGCTAGTTTGAAGTAACTGCCTTTATAAGCTAAAGGTCTAGATTGTTGGTTCAAATGGTCTTCATGCATGGAGTTCTTAGATCTACACAAAATGTTCATTTACCAGTTTATTTTTCCAGTGTTATAGATAACACAGCTATTTGCAGTACTGGAGATTGAAGCCAGGACCTCATGCATGCCAGGAAGCCCTGTATCACTGAGCTACATTCCAGATCTTTAGCCATTAGTTTTTCATTCTCCACTAACACAAAGCAAATGTACTGAAACTTTTGATTGTCAAGTGTTTTTAGTAAGTATACATCCATTGCATTTCCACTATTCCTTTATGAAAGTACATATGAATTTCCCTTCTTTCCCTGCTATATTCTTTAGGAGGTAATCACTAGAACAGTTGAGTGTGACCTCAAGAAATAACCTCCCTGAGGACAAATGTCTACATACATTATTTTTAAAATTTTCTTGTCAGGGGTAGTGGTATAGTCTGCATAGTCTGCTACTAGGGAAGCTGAGGCAGAAGGATATTTGAGCTCAGAGGTTCAAGGCTAGCCTAGGCCATATGGTGAAACCTTGTTTCAGAAGAAGAAAAGGTATTCTAAAGACTTGTTCATTTATTAATTTTTATTAAAGTATACCAGTATTAAAGTATACCAGTAAGAACTTGGTTTTTTCTTCTATATTTTGTGTTAAAATCTAAATACCATTTTCTTGATCAAATTGTTACAGATTTAGCCATGGGAAGCTCTTTCCTTTATGCATTTTTCTTTGTAATCATCAGTGTTCATGTTACTCATTTATACATTTATTTACTCATATATTTATTTTGTGCATCTGTGTGTCTGCATGGGGTATACTAGTGTGTGGGTTCACTTGCCCATGTCTGTGCAGCCAGAGGTTGATGTGAGGTATCTTCTTCAAGCTCTTGCTACCTTTTCTGAGACAAGATTTCTCACTCCTTCTTTCCTTCCTTCTTTTTCATGATAGGCTTTATCTGTATCTTTGGAGCCTATCTTAGAACTTGCTCTGTTGACCAGGCGGGCCTCAACCTCACAGAGATCTGCTTGCCTCTGCCTCCCGAGTGCTAGGATTAAAGGTGTGCACCACCGCCTGGCTTGCTTGCCTTTCCTTCCTTCCTTCCTTCCTTCCTTCCTTCCTTCCTTCCTTCCTTCCTTCCTTCTCTCCCTCCCTCCCTCCCTCCTTCCCTCCCTCTCTCCTTCCCTCCCTCCCTCCCTTCCATTCTCCCATTCTCTCTTCTTATTGGTTTTGTTTTCTATTATGGTAGTAGGGGTCAAACACAGAGCCTTGTATATACTTGGGTGAGTACTTTACTACTAAGCTACATCTTAAGCACTTGTTTTGTTTTAAAATCTCTCCCTTCAGTTTTTGCTCCCCTAATTTTTATATTTGGTTAGTGTTTTTGTTGTTTTGTTTTGCAGTTAGTAGTAAACATGATAAACAAGTGGTGAAACAGTAAACTACACCCACAACCCCTTGTCTAAGTATGTACCCCCTTTCCTTGCTTGTTTATTTTGGTCTCCTATTTTCATGTTAAAAGTGTCCTTCCTCTATGCGTGATGATTCTTGGTTGTTCATATTTAAGAACTAGGCACTAAAATTTGATGGAATCTCTGAATCCGTGATGGGACTTCCCCTTTCTGGAAATCTAGCCAGTCTAAGAAAAATTAGCTGAAGACCCGAAATTAGGAGTTGGGGAATCTTCCTAATGAAACAGTCAGTTGGATCACTAATGGTGAGACTCACAAGTGGGAAGCCCCATCCATCTACCTACAGCTTTCAAGCAGCAATGAATCTTTGAAAGCTTGGTGCTGTTTTTAACGTATAATTATTTTTCATTATTGTGATTCCAGGGATCTAATCTAGGATGTCCTACCACTGAGCTATACCCTCAGCTCCTTATTTTTAACTGGGAAGCTTTTATTCTAATAAAGCCTCTTTATTTAATTTCATTAAATATTGAAATGCTGTAGGAAAGTCAAATATGGTTCAAAAAGTAGTCATCATTGTTCCACCTCCTCTCCAGTCTAGTGGTTTGAATTTCTTTATAATTACATAGATAAATTAGAAGTGAACAAGACTAAATTGGGTACTGTATGGTCAGTTATGAGGATGCACTTGCCTGCTAGGTTAGATGTACTTGAATTTCACTGGGAACAGATGATACATCCTTGATCATTGCACTGTAGCATGCTTCTCAGTTCAGACAGGTCCCCTTCAGTTTGATCAGGTTTCTCTCTAAGGGAAGATAGTCATGAACTTGTCAATGTCTTCAGAGGCTGGTGGGTTATATCCATGTCAGGTAGAAACCATCCTCTCACTAGTAAACATGATAGGACCCTTTGGGTTCATACAGTCCAGTTGCTTTGTTAGAGTGTTCTTTGAACCAGGTTGGTTAATATAACTTTGGAGATTTAGCATTTATTCATTGTCTTTATGATCACTTACCCAGTGTTTCTCATTATTTGTGACTAGGGACACAAAGGTTCACAGTTCACTGGGAGAGATATATAGTGGCAAACAAATGTAATCATCTGGTTGAAGCCGAGCTGGATGGGTACCTGTGGTGTGGAGAGAGTGCAGGAGAAAGGCTTGAATTGTTTGGATGTATTTTTTTAGAAGAGTAACCTGGAGGGACATTCATGTCCTAAGTATCTAAAGATTTCTTATTTTCCTTGCAACTATATAATACTTTACTTGTAAACAGAGTATCTACAAAATCTTTCTCAGATGAGCTGGATTTACTGACTTTAGTAGCAGCTACATTAAAAAATTATACATAGCATTATATTTGTGAGAATTTATTTCATCTGGCTGATTAGATGGTGTCTGTTTTTCACTTGTGTTGTTGGAGTAGATAAGCAGTCAACTCTGGGAGCAAATTTAAGGGTATTTTTTTTGTTTTGTTTTGTTTGTTTTGTTTGATCTTTTTTGGTTATTTTACCACCAATGTACTCATGTTACAAAGGTTTTACTACTTTTTAAAAATTCATAACTTACAGTGGTAAATCTTAAAAAGGACAGTTGAGTTTTGGATTTCCAGTGCGTGGTGACATGGATAACATTTTGGCATTTCTAACCAATAACCAAAGCCATGTACGTGTGTGATATCCATCTTTGTATTTCAGTAAGAAAGACATGTTGAAATTCAACCTAAAGTTAAATAAACTTAGTTTGATTACTTAGGCATCTCTTCAACTTTCATGGAGAGGATGCTCCTTTCTCTGAAGTTCATTGTTACCACTGTGCCTGTGATCCAAATCACTGTGTCAGGTTTTACCAGAAAAGATTTCATATGCCATTCAATTACTCTCTCTGAGGCTGGAGTCTGATGGGATAGCCAAGATAGCCAGCGAGTAGGAAGAACTACAGATAAACAAATTCTGCTGTGGAGTTAATCACAGAGACAATAGGACCTAAGATTCCAGTTAGACTCTTTATATGAAATCAGAATATTTTATATGTGGTTAAAAGCCTACAAAGAATGCATGAGATTGATGGAATAGTTAAAAGTTTAAAGAGAGGGGCTGGAGAGATGGCTCACAGATTACGAGCACTGGCTGCTCTTCCAGAGGTCCTGAGTTCAATTCCCAGCAAAAACATGGCAGGTCACAACCATCCATAATGAGATCTTTTTCTAGGGGTGGGGTTCCATGAGACTTGCCCCTTCCACACTAGCATGTCTGTTAGTGTTGTTGTTTTTCAGATTTTCTTTAAACAGCCATATTGATGACACTTCATGGATATAGTTTCCCTGCTATTTCTAGGAAACAAGATCTCACAGCAAACTTCTTGGTCTCCCAGCTCTTAGACTCTTCCCCCCTTTTTTTCTGCAATGTTCCCTGAGCCTTAGGTGCAAGAGTTGTGTTACAAATATTATCTGTCATGTCTGGGTGGTGTGTTGTAGTCTTATCCATCTGCTGCAAAGCAAAGCTCCTTTGAGGGTGGTTAAAAACTGTACTTACCTAGCTATCAAGATAAATATTTAGAATGCAGGTAAGAATTATGCTGGTCCTCTGTCTAAAGTGCACGTGTGTTAGCAATACATTCTTTCTTTTAATCTCTGGAAGACAACCAAACGCAATAGCCATAGTGTATATTTGGGAGTCTCTTGAACTTCCCTGACCAACTTCAGATGGTGTTTTTCATGCCTAGTACTGGAATATTTTGTTTGATGGTCAGTGGCTCAGCCCAAGTAGCTTAACTTGTGTGTGTGTGTGTGTGTGTGTGTGTGTGTGTGTGTGTGTGTGTTTGTACATATACGTGTGTGTATATAGGTACATTATATGTTTATATAAACACTAATGTGTATTAAATGTAACTTTAGGTAAATAAAAAATTTATGACTGTTCTAAACAATTTTTGTGCTATTTTTTCCTTTCCTCATGCCCCTTCTTCTGTATTGACTTCACTCCTTGTAGGCAGAGTTTTTCTGTGTCCCGGCAACTGGCTCCCAAATAACTACAGAGACTTAATATTAATTATAAGTGCTCAGTTGATAGCTTAGACTTGTTTTTAATGAGATCTTATATGTTAAATTAACCCATTTCTATTAATCTATGTGCTGCCCCAAGGCTTATTTAACTCATGTACATACTTCCCATCCTGCTCACATGGCATCTTCTCTTACTTCTCAGACTCCTGTCATGCCACCCTTCTTCTTCCCAGCCTTCTCTTAGTTTGGATCTCCTGCTTGATCTCTTCCTGCCTAGCTATTGGCCAGTTAGATCTTTTATTAAACCAATCAGAAGGTGCCTTGGCAAAGACACATCTTCACAGTGAACAAAAAAATTATTATTATTTCATAATACCCCTTCTGTGCCAATTAAGCCTCATCCACCATTTCCCCCTTTCATATCATTTGTATCCTACTATTCCCATTTCTAGCATACCCCATGGCTATAGTCCCCTTTTTTTCTTTTCTGATTTCTGTTACTCCAGGTTATATATGCATGTCTAAAGATTTGGAACTGGGAACCACAGATGAGAGAGAACATGTGATGTTTGTCTTTCTGGGTTTGGGTTACCTCATTCAATAAAATATTTTCTAATTCTATCCATTTACCTGCAAATTATTTCATTTTTTTTCTTTTCTGTATTTAAAGGATTTCTTGAGTGCAAGATTTTAATTCATTTTTGTTTTATGTATATTGGTGTTTTGCCTTCAGGCATGTCTGCATGAGAGTTTTGGATCTCCTGGAACTGGAGTTACAGACAGCTGTGAGCTGCCGTGTGGGTGTTGGGAATTGAACCCAGGTCCTCTGGAAGAGCAGCCAGTGATCTTACCCACTGAGCCATCTCTTCAGCCCTATTTCATTTTTCTTTACAGCTGAATAGTATTCCATAGTATATGTGTACCACATTTCTGTTATCCATTTGTCAGTTATGGACCTTTGAGGGTTTTTCCATTTCCCAGCTATTGTGAACAAAGGAGTGATGAACATGGATGGCTCAGCAAGTATCTGTGGAGTAGGATGTTAAGTACTAGGGGTATAAGTCAAGGAATGGTGTAGCTGGGTCATTTGGTAGAGTTACTTTTAGCTTTTTTGAGAATTTTTTCACACTGATATCCAGAAGGGCTACATCAACTTGCAGTTCCACCAAGATTGAATGGAGGTACCTTTTTTCCCCACATTATCTTCTGAAATTAAGTAGATCCAGAGCTAGTGAAGAGCCTTTATCAGGCCATTTTATATTTCTTTAATAACCTGTCAACTGATTGCCTACTGTTTCACATCTATTTAATTAAAAGGTCCTTTTGTGCTCACAGGCTTTGGATAATCTGTCTTTTTAGCTGGTTCCCTTTTCTAAAAGGTAGGCTGAAAGCAGTTATAATAGTTACAATACAGCTTTCTGAGTCATTTCCAGCCTGTACTATACTATTCTTAACCCACTGTTCATTGCATCTAAGGGGCACTCCTAAGAAGAGTGGAGACTTAGGGCTTCTTTGTTCAGTGCCTCTTGAATGAGTAAATTGGTGAGTCAATAACAGTTCTTTACGTAGAAGCTCCATGAATTCGGAAATCTAAATGTCCTTTTCCTTCTGGGATGATAGTCATTTTTATTACATGTTTACAGGTTGCGAGTCACAGTGGCTATGTGCAGATCGACTGGAAGAGAGTTGAAAAGGATGTAAACAAAGCAAAAAGACAGATTAAGAAACGAGCAAATAAAGCAGCACCCGAAATCAACAATATAATTGAAGAAGTAAGACAATGAGCAATTTTGCTTTTTTGGTAACAGGTTTCAGTAGAAAATATGACTGAGGATTGCATTGTTGTAATGATGTTTTAGCTACACATGATGGTTCGTGCGTATAATCTCAGCATTTGGGAGACTGAGTCAGGGGATTGCCATGAATTATAGCCTAGCCTGCCATACTGAGCTACAGAATAAAACCCCATTTCAAGAAAGAAAAACAACAAAAGAAAATAATGTTATTTATCTTATATTCAATAATTAAGTTTTTTAAAATTTGTGCATTTTTATTGTTAAATATATCATAAAGTTTACTGTGCTTAAGTATACAATTCAGAGGCATATATATGTATGTATGTGTGTGTGTGTGTATATATATATATATATATATATATACACATTCATGTTCTATATAATCATTACCTCTATCCATTTGTAAAATTTAAAAAATTAAGTACTATTTTCCCAAGTTTCCCCTCCCCTTAATCCTCTATTCTCCTTTGGGACTCGAAGTTAGAGTGTATATAAGTAGAACTGTGCATTTGTCCTTTTGTTTTCTGTCTTTTTTCAATGTAATATTTCAAGGTCCATTTGTAGCATAATTAAGAGTACTTTTATTGACACTTTGTTTTTAGGCAACAGAATTTATCAAGCAGAACATTGTGATATCCAGTGGCTTTGTAGGAGGCTTTTTGCTAGGCCTTGCATCTTAAGGACTTGAAGGCTCTATCTTAGTGGGTCCAACAGTGAGAAGAGAACTGGTGGCAGCAGGACGATATCTCAATGGCACAAGCCCCAGAATCTCCAAAGTAAGGAACACCCAGCTGGACAATTGCAAATGCAACAGCTTAGCATTTTGCCACCTGAAGCTTAACAAGTTAGTATCTGCTGTAAGACAACTTATATGGTATGTAAACAATAGTATTCTTGAGCAAATCATGACTTTTGCCATTTTTTAAATTTACATTTGTGTAGAAACTAGCCTGTGACTATCATCATTGAATATTTGAAGATAGAAACAAAGCTATTATGTGAACTGTCCAATGAAATAGTTCCCTGTCTTATTTTAAATGTTCTTTGTGCTTTACTGTATAGTGCCAATTATTTAAAAAGTCTTTTAGCTTAAATATTATGGCTGAATTTTTAAAACATGTGTTTGCAATAAACTGAAGAATTATGTTACTCCTTTGTGGAAGGCTTTAGAAACAACAGAATTATTAAGATATTAAACTCTTCAGATGTATCAATCTTTTTTCCCTCCTGTTTGTTACTTTGCTAATGTAGTGTCTTTTACATCAAAGACTTTTTAAGGAAGATTCCATGCCCAAAACACTTTTTTCCTTCTCTGATGTCTACAGCTATTAAAATATTTCTTTGTATGTTCTAGTTTTTGAGTTTGTTTGATTAATTTATCCCAGATAGCCTAGACAGAATTAATTTGGGTGTATGTTATTAGTTGGGTCATTGATACATTTTATGAACTTCAAATGAATCTCATTTTTTATTTCTAAAAATACTAATTATAATTTTGGCCCCTTCAACAAAAGATACAGATTGCTTTAAAATGCTTAATAGTATAATATAAATTTATTGTCTGAAGAACTGTGATTTTCTTTTAGGCTATAAAATTATAGCCTAAATATAATTGCTTCCTTGATTGTGTGGCTCTCATGTATTGGTAGCATTGTGTTGAACACTAGGTCAGTTTATTTGTTTTTCAGAGCCAGCATCACACTTTCTCAGAACCTCCCTTGTCCAAGAAGAACTTTCTGTATTGTTGGTCTTGCTTATTGAGTTCTAGGTTGGCATTGGGGAAAACAGCAGAACAGTATAGGTTGAAGTCTTCAGATTGCAAAGATTGCAGCTATTCAGACTATTTCCTTGTGATAGAAAGCACTCATGGTATATTCTGTGTATTGAAAATGTGCCATTTCATATTTCTGATATTGGTTACAAACTGTGTGTTTTTACTGTCTTGAAGTTCTTTAAAATTGAATGTGAGATTGATTTTTAATTTCTTTTATTCTCATTAGTGCCTCATAGAATGCTAAATAAAACTCAGTTTCTTAATATGAAGTGATTGTGCTTATAAATATTTGTTTTTTTTTTTTTTTTGAGCTTTTCTCCATTTTTAACTGAGTAAGCTTTTCATTGCTATTAAAAGGAGTAAATATCTTGATTGTGTTCAGGTCATGTTGATAGAATCATGAGAACCATGGCCCTGCTTCTGAGCAGCACACCGGAGTGCTCTTGTGCAGGAAGGCAACCTACTTCAGAGAATTATAGTCTAAATTTTCATTTTGATGTTTATAGTGCCTGTTCCTTGGGTGATATGTTAGGAAAATAGGGAAAACACAGTGTGTTTGCTTTCAAGCTTTCAGTTAGAGGTATTAACATATTTTAGTATGAAGAATTATGTAGTAATATGGAAGCTGTTTGCATAGGATGATGAGTGGAGAGAATTTCCTTTAAAAATCCAAATGTACCAATGAAAACAAATGTAAATGGAGTTCTTAATTGGTCTAAGTAATAAAAACCCAGAGTTGGATATAAAGGAAAATGCTGAGAAATTAGAGAGAAGGAGCAAACCACTGCCACACCTTACTTCCTCAGTGTCTCAGCAGACAAGAGAGTTTTTGTTTCTCCCTGCTTCTATCCTGCTTCTGCCCTGCTAGTTCACTCCCTGTCTGTCTGTACAGACCTCCAGACCCATATGTTTAGCTAGTGGCAAGCTCCACTCTCTGACCCCCAGACAGGTTTTATTTGTACAAACAAGATATTACCACAAAGGAGAGTTAGAGATGATGGTACACTGCAATAATTCCAGCATGCAGGAGGCTTATGCATGAGGGTCACAGTGGCTGGAGGTCATCCTGGGCTACATAGTAAGCTCCTGTCTCAAGAAACAACAGCAGGTATGTGTGGTGGCGTTCACTTTTAATCTTAGCATTTGGGAGGCAGAGGCAGGCACATCTCTGTGAGTTCAAGGCCAACTTGGTCACCATACTAAGTTCCTGGATAACCAGGGTTATATACTAGAGAGACCCTGTGTCTAAAAACCTAACAACAGCAACAACAAAAATAAAACCAGCTAGCAAAAGATAATACTTTTATTGTATATTTCTAAATCTCTTGAGACACATTTGAAAATATTTGTATGCAAATACCAGTTATTACCAGTATTCAACTATACCTTCCTCTCTCTCAGTCTTCTGGCTATGCTGTTTCTCCCTCTAGGTTGACCATTACCTGAATCACTTGTGTTAATCAATCACTTGCCTTGTATGGCATATGGTACTGGCTAAGTTTCTCTCATCTGAACCCTTAGGGTCTGAAGTATTTTGTATTTTGGAATATTTCCTATCTTAGGTTTTTGTTTTGTTTTTGTTGTTGTTTCCTGTTCCTGTGACAAAATAACCAGACAAAAGAAGCTTAAGGATGGAAAGGTTTATTTTGGCTCAGAGGTCAAGGGTATATATAATCCAGCAACATTCAACTTGTGGGTCATAACCCCTTTTCGACGTAATCCTACATGTCAGATATTTATATTACAATTCATATCAGTAGCAGAGTTACAGCTATGAAGTAGCAACAAAAATAATTTTACGGTTGGCGTCACCACAACATGAGGAACTGTATTAAAAGGTCATAGCAATAGGAAGGTTGAGAACCACATTATACTATAATCCATCATAATGGGAAAATCAAGGCTACAGGAGCATAAAGCTTCTGGTTACATCACATCTGCAGGCAGGAAGAAAGATGAACCCAAAGTCTAAACATACAATTCACTTATCTTTTGCATACATTGTCTACATGTAACCTAACAGTAATGGTAATTTTATATAATACCTTTTTTATCTTGAAGTTAGGAAGCTGGAGAGTGTCTCTTGATTGCTGCATAAACTTTTATGTCTGCATTTTGATTATGACTATCACATGAGTTAAGCTGTAGGATTTGCTGTTTTGATTTATCATGTGGACACTTGACAGAGTACCTGTTTGGTAAAATGTTTGGGAGTTTGGATTTGATTTCATTTTGAGGATATATAATCTGTATAGTACTTTGCTTCTCATTGTGTTAGAGAAACTCAATTCAAATTATACTTATTTCTGATTTTATTAAAAACTGATAGTATGGTAACAGACAACCTTAAAACCAAATCAAATGTGTACTGCTCAGAAGGGCCTGAGGAAAGGGTTTATAAAGATATATACCACAGTTAATCCTTTCTCTGAAATGTGTAGCTCTGTGAGAAAGTGCTTCACTCCCCTCAGCTAGATGAGATGCTTTCTCCCCTGTATACAGTGTTGAGCAGCGTTTACAGAAGCCAGAGCAAGTGGTGAAATATCTCACAGCAGTTATACCATTTGGGGGAGAGTATGGATTGTTAAAAGCTCATTTTTCAGGAATTTCAGGCAGAGGCTAGTGGCTACTAAAGAAGGTACCTGGTACAGAATAGAGTTTCTGTAGGCATCACATTCCTCACTGTTGATTTATGTTGATACTGACCCTGTAGGGCTAATGTTTTAATTATGCTATCTTACAAAATTCAACTGTTATGGGATATTTATACACTGTGTGAAGATGTATTGCTGGTATTGGTGTATATAAAGCTGAACTGTTGTTAGCTAGGCAAGAGATACAGGGTGGGGGAACTTCTGGGCAGAAAGAACTCTGGGAAGAAGGTAGACTCATTAGCCAAACACAGAGAGGAAACAGGAGATGCAAGATGTAAGAGATGGAATGCCATGTAGCAGAAGGTAGATTAATATAAAAGGGCTAATTTAAGTTATAAGAGCTAGTTGAGACGAGCCCAAGCTAAAGTGCAAACTTTCATAATGAATAAGTCTGAATGGTTATTTGCAGGCTGGAGGGTCCCAGTGATGTCATTGTGAGAACCCAGGAAGGCGGGAATGCCATCAAAGGCCAGGAAGAAGCAGGATACATATGTTTCACTGCCCAGGGTTTGCTGGGCCACCTGAGGCTTGTGAAGTACAGGAAGCTTTGGAGTAGTGTGGACTGCTGTCCAAAATGGGAACTCCAATAGGTAGGAAATTCTATCAGAAGTATCCGGCCTACATCGACTTTCAGCAAGGCTAGGGTTCCGTAGTTCTGAAGGACAACCTCAGGTTGTCCTGTTTGTAGCAGTTTGCAGTCTTCAGTTGGGTGGAAATTGGGGATATAGAGTAGGTAAAGAAGGTAAAGTTCAGGAACTTAGGGGAAACTCTTATATGTGAAATTTCCCTCCCTGTGTTCTTGGTAATAGGGACAATAGAAGAAGTCCCAAGACCAGGGGTGGGAGAGGACCCACCCTCAGGAATAGGCAATAGTTGAGGAAGATAGGCTGATGACTGACATGACAACAGTACTTATCTGGAATTCATTTGACCCGTGACAGTCAAGTCATGACTCTCTGAAGGTTACATGATTTCTTTTTTAATTTACAAAAAAAAAAAAAAACAGATAAAGAATTTTTAGACATATTAGCATTACTGTTGTTTATAATCTGTACTGAAATCCTTGTAGAGAATGCAGTTAATAAGTGTCTGTAAACAGCTGGAGCAGACTTACGTCTTTGAGCCACCGAAAAAGCTTGGGGACCCAAAATTATTCTGGGTTAAAGACATTGTAATAATTCAGGCAGACCTGGCCCTGCCCCTTGGGAACCTGATACAGTGCCTCTGTGAATGGCAAGCTCTTTACACAGGTGCAGAGGTCTCTTTAAGAGAAAAACACCACTCCTTCTCCTCTCTGAGGAGGTAGCTCTGTCTGTCTCTTTTTCTTCCCTTTCCTTATTTCCTTACCTTCCCCAATAAATCTGCATAAGTCACATCTATAGGTCTCTGTTTGTCTCCTGCCTACCATTTGTCCCTCACCCTCCACGAAACTGCCTTGGTCCCACCTCGAGCCCTATTGTAACAGTGATAAACACTCTTTCCTCTGTCCAGAGAGTTGGAAATATCAGGCAGAGTTGTTTTCAGCACAGTGAGAAGCACCTTTAAAGTCTATACTTTGAAGACAACACAATGTCTTCATTGTAAAATGTTGAGCCTGTGACTATGATAATAGTAGGCTGTATTTTACAAAGGCTAGATTAATAGCTTATCAGAACTCTGTTGATTAGTATGTTAAAACTCTTAACTTTTGCAGTCTTTTAACATCATGTATTTTAAGTCTTATTTTACATACCCCAAATCATTTTTCAGACCCTTATAACTTGCATATACATATCTTAAATTATTTCCTTAATTAAATATACCTCATTAAACATTTTTCATCTAAAATTTTTACTCCCAGGACAAAAATAATCATACTAATCTATCCTAATCTGAAATATCTTGTAGACATTATTTTCTCCTTATTTGAGAAAAAGAGATGCAATGATAAGAGGTGGGCTTAATAAGACTAGGAAGTTTTATTGGCACTGCTTTAATTAGTTTATACTATATGGCCATCTTAATGAAGATAGTAAAGTCACATGGCATGTCCTCACCTTAACCTTAGTAAAGATGGGTGCCACTGACATGGTTGCTTCCATCCCGATGATCCCAACAACCAAAATGGTGGCAAGCCATGTGGTTGCTTTTTATCCCAAGATGGGCCCATTAGGTACTTTTAAAGTTAACTGTGTATAGATTTTTAACTTTTAACCCTTTTGTTATAAGTTTTAAGGTAACTTTTTGCTACAGGTTTTACAGATTTATTTTTCAAAACATACTCAGTAAATTTACAAATTTTGAGTTAAAGAAATTTTTTTCCATCTCCCTGCCATAGAATCAGATGGCCTTCTGATTTAGGACAGAAATTTTGAAGAAAAATTTTAAGCAAGTATGCTTGGGTCAGAAGAGAAGAAAGCATAAGTCAACTCCAGAGCCAATTTTTTAATAAACTAGAGCAACATGAAACAATATTTCAATAGTATCCATACAGAGGACACCTAAATCCCTAGGGAAACTCAATCCAGTGTCCAGAGAGTGGGATCAGAGTAAACAGAGATTAAAGAAAGCTCAGAGCTAAAAGATTTCCCAAGGACTTAAACAGCATGCTCCAGAGAGCCAACTATGGGAACAGAGACAGATCAGGCAGCTTCTAGGGGAAATATGCATAGGTAAAATAGCCATGGCTAGTATAGTGTTCATCAACTTGACCCAAGCTAGAGTCATCAGAGAGAAGAAACCTCAGTTGAGGAAATGCCTACATGAGATCCAGCTGTATGGCATTTAATCAATTAGTGATTGATAGACCATGGAGGGTGGTGCTGTCCCTAGGCTGGTGTTGGGTTCTGTAAGAGAGCAGGCTGAGCAAGACAGGGGAGCAAGCCAGTAAGCAGTACCCCTCCATGACTTCTGCATCAGCTCCTGCCTCAAGGTTCCTGCCCTGTTTGAGTTCTTGTCCTGACTTTCTTAAGTGATGACTAGCAATGTGGAAGTATAATGCAGAATAAACCCTGTCCTCTCCAATTTGCTCTTTGGTCATGTGTCTTGTCATAGCAATAGAAACCCTAAGACAGCCCCCTATTTTCCCTGCTAAATCCCCCATTTAGAAACCCCCTACCCTTGAGCTATAAACACTTTGTTTTCCTCATAGCCAAGGCTAACCTTTACAACCCTGCTTTAGGTGGAGTCAGCCTGTGTACGTGAATAAAAATAGCTTGCTTTAATTAACTGCTTGCTTTAATTAATTTGGCCATGATGATTTGGGTCGATGGTCTTTTTCGTCCTATCCTTAGGATTAACATGTTAAGCAAGTTTTACAGAAGCCAGAGCAAATGGTTAATTATATGACAGCAGTTACACCATTCTGGAGAGGGTGTGGTATGTTTGAAGCTCATATTTCAGGAGTTTATGGCAGAGGCCAGTGGCTACTAAGGAGGGTACCTGGTACAGAATGAAGTTTCCTTAGTTATCACAGTTGGTAGTCATATAATAATTGAGAATGAGTGAGTGAGTATGCAAAAAGCTATTACTTAAGTTATATTAGTGTCAGCCTATAGGAAACTGTTCTTTGTAGCAAATCAGAAATAATAACTTTGCAGAGCTTGGTTGCAATGAACAGCCTTAATAGCCTGTTTTGTCTGAAATGAGAATTTTTATATTTTAAGGCATAGAAGCTGTTTGCAAGATTTAATAAAACTTGACTATATAGAGTATTTCTGTTTTTTGGCTTAGACTTTGGAAGATATATGGAAACATTTTGACTAATTTTAAAATGTGTATATAGTTATTCAAAAATAGCTGATTTTTAATGTTTTCTTATTTCAAGTCCAATATGAAAGAAATGTATTCTTTATAAAAATCTAAATCAGGATAGAATTTTATCTATTTAAATATTATACTTTAATATTTCATTTTTACTAACTTCAGGTAATATCACTTAATTCCTTATAGTGAAAGATGAATACAATAGTCTTTTCCCTCCTGGTATTTGTTAAAATTAGTATTAGAGTTAATTGACCTAGAATGATATTAACATGTTAGTTATAAAACTAAGTTACAATGTGATCTGATCTTTTAAATACCGAGCTGAGTGAACAGGTACACCCTCATGTTCGTTTTGGTTGTCACTGAGAGGTTGAGGCACAAGATTTCTATTTTATGGCATTACCATTTCTGTATTGTTTGAAGTCTTCCTTTGAGTGCATGCTAACTTATATTTACAAGGAGTTAATTGTTTGGAACCAGAGTTTAAAAGTAGTAATTTATTGCTACTTTAGGGAGTATTTCATTCCCATGTTTTTACTTTATGTGTTGGATTTAGTGGAAATAGTTCAGGAAGTCAAGTATGACTGTGTAGAGGGCATGTGGTCCTTGTGCTTTCAGATAAGCACTAGAAGAACCAGGAATGTTAAACAGGCAGAGTTGTCTGTTCAAGGGAAGAGATGTATAACCTATTTTCTACCTAGAATGCTAGGAATGGACATAATTAGTAGTTTGGTGACCTGTGCTACCTTGAGCATTATTTCTCAGTCAATAAAACCCATCTGTATTAGAGATGTCACGGGTACTTTACAAATGGAGAGGAGCCTAGGTGACCTCTGTGACATCTGCAGTGCCAGACCACACCTGACTTATATGTTGATCTCAGTTATTTTTCCTAGATCTGTATCTTGATCATTGTTTCCAAGGCAATAGAACCCATCTTCATGGAAGAAGGTCATATGTACTTTGAAGAGATTCAGTGAAAACATGCCTTAAGCTTTGTTGTACATACAGGATTGAGTTATTATCAGGAAACATTTTCCCAAAATTGTCCTGTGCCTAACTAAACTGCCTAGTGTCAGACTGCAGACATTTGAACCAACACTGGCTACTGAGTTGTGCTGAACCAGACTTCCTTCCTGCCTTACATAGAGAGTTAATCTGCTGGCCCTGATAGGCACAGAGACCCCCCAAAGCACTAGAAGGCTTCTAAACAAAAAGTACATTTCTTTTTATTCTGCCTCTGTCCAGCCCCATTGCCTTTTCACTGTAGAAGTTTCAACTTGGATTTTTTTTCTCTTGGTATTTATTTGCTACAACCGTTACTTCTTGAACTTTTTTTATTTTTTTTTAAGAAACCCTAGACTGATCTAGAATTCATGATTTTCCTGCCTCAACTTCCCAACTGCTAGGATTGCAGGTGCACGCACTACCATACTTATACTTTATATTATGATGAGCAACTTGACCGGGATATTCTGTTACATGTAGATTTAGCTCTGTAATATCTTTTGTTTCATATCCTTATAACAATAATTTCTTAAACAACTACAAATTCTGTACATTACTAAGACAAATACTATTTACCATTGAATGAACACACAACATCTTTTGGGTCAGTGATTCTCAACCTATGGTTTGAAGCCTCTTTGTGGGGGTCAAACAGCCCTTTCACAGGGGTCACCTAAGACCATTTATTACAATTCATAACAGTAGGAAATTAAAATTATGAAATAGTAACAAAAATAATTTTATGGTTGGGGGTTACCATAACATGAGGATCTGTATTATAGGGTCACAACATTAGGGTCCATGGAGCAACATTCTTAACCCACCAACTACCTTAATTCCTCCTTGCCATCTAACCTAACATATTCATAGACTCAGGATTAGAGTGTATATATCTTTTGATGTCAATATTCTGCCGGCTACATTGTCCTCCATGAGTCAGAGCTATTTGTGGGATCAAACTAAGACTACACCCAGTCAAACATACATAAAAGGACCTAGAGCAGAGGTTCTCAACCTCCCTAATGTTGTGACCTATAATACAGATTATTCTAGATTGTACCAGAAGGCCCTGTGAAACACAAAGGTCTTTAGGAAGAGGGAGGCTAAAGAGAGATTTAAAGATGAGGATATAAGCATGAGAAGATGGGTGATGCATGGTTGGCCTTAAAGAGAAAGTTAGTAGAGCCACTTGCTGAGGAATGTTGGGGACTTCTTGGAGCTGGAAAAAATCAAGAAAATGTATTTTCCTCCCATTGCTATGAATATCTAGATTTTTATCTTAGTAATAGAACCATGTCTGATGCCCTATATCCTGACCTATGAGCTAAATATATGTTTTTAAGCCATTACATTTATAGTAATTCAATATAGCTACAACAGACAACTAATGCAAGCACCTCTACATTCTCTCCCTTCATTGTGTGACGGCTAATTTGTATATACTTGTGTCTGTTAATCAGGATACAATATGCCCACAGGGATTGGGGTTGGTAATTTTCCACCCTGGGAGGCCTTGACCTCAAGAGAACAAGCTCTGGAGCAGGCTGCTAGGTTTGCTCACCCAATAAAAGGGATATGGATGGGCCACTAACTATTTCTACTCAGTAAAGCTAAGGCAATACTGTGTGTCAAACAATAGTCTACTTGTTTGGTGGAAGTAGAAAGGCAATACAATAAATGTAGAACTGAAATACTTGGAGTCCTTTATTATTCCAAAATATATGGTTAACTTCACATTTGAAGGTTATTATGCTTGCATGGTAAAACATTTAAGGAGACTCTCTATATGTTATTAGTTATAAACAAGTGTGTTAGAAACATAAACATTTTGTCTTAGTCACTGTTATATTGCTGTGAAGAGGTACCATAAATAAGGCAACACTTACAAAGGAAAGCATTTGATTGGGGCTTTCTTACAGTTTCAGAGATTTACTCCATTTTCATCATGTTGGGAAGCATGCTGATATACAGGCAGACACTGGAATAGTAGCTGAGAGCTACATACTAATCTATAGGTAGAGAGAAAGACACTGGGCCTGGTGTGGGTTTTGAAACCCCAAAGCCCACTCCTAATGACACTTCCCCCAACAAGGCCACACCTCCTATTCCTTTTCAAATAGTTCCATTCCCTCATAACTAAGCATTCAAATCTATGAGACTATGGGGGCATTCTTATACAAACCATCATATTCTACTCCCTGGTCCCTATAGGCCTGTAGTCATATCATAATTTGAAAATGTACTCAGTCCAACTTCAAAAGTTCCCATAGTTAATCCAATCTCAACCCTGTTTTTAAAAGTTCGATGTTTAAAGTCTCTTCTGAGCTTTATGCAATCTCTTAACTGTAATTCTCTATAAAATCAAAATGAAAAGGGAAATATCATACTTCTAACATATTTTACGCATTACTATTCTAAAATGGAGGATAATGAAGAAATTTGGACCAAAGCAAGACTGAAAACCAGTTGGGAAAACTCCAAACTCAGCATCTTCATGTCTGATGTCAAAGTGCTCTTCAGATCTCCAACTCTTTTCAGCTTTGTTGACTACAAAACAACTTTCTCTAAAGTTGGTTCCACTCCTTGTTAGCAGCTCTTCTTGTCAGGTAATCCAAGACTCTGGCATCTCAAATATCTTGGGGTATCAAATGGATCTAGGTTTCACCCTCACAGCTTCATACAATGGCCTCTCTAGGCCTCCATGCAGATACACCCCTGACACATGCCTGGCTTTAGCCCCTTCCCTTAATCACAGATGGAAATCCCACAATCCCTCTCTTGTATCCTTGACTCTAAAGCTAGAATCACGTGACCAAAGCTGCCAAGTTTTTGTGCTTGTAGGGGCTGGGACTTGGTTCTTCCATTCAAATACAATTTCATCAGTTTTCTGTTTTTCATGGATTCCTTCACTGCTTAAGCTTTGAAAGCTTAGCTGGATGAGGTTTTGCCCTGAGGTCACCACTCTCATTCATTTAGCATCAGGCTTTTCTTTAATCTCTTTATCTCCTTGAGCCCTTAGCTCCATTATGCTTCCCAGTACCTCTTTTCTCCTCAATCTGTGTATTTTGTATTTTTCCTTGCTCAGCTTGTTCTTTTCTATTATAGATCAGCATAAGAGTGACCTCTAATAACCATAGGACACAATCAATACTAGGCTGTCTTGAAATCTCTTCTGCTAAGGCCATCAATCCAAAACTTTTCACTTTAGCCTCAGGCAGATTTTTTAGGACAAGGACAAAAATCAGCCAAATTATCACAAGAATGGTCTCTAGGGCACTTACTAATATACTTCCCCTCTGAAACTTCTTGAGCTGGCTTTCAATAGTTCAAATCACCCTCAGTACCACCTGTTCCTACCAGGATAACCCATCAAACCCTGCTTGAAATGCCCAACAATTTTTCTACTCTGAAGTCTTCCATATTCCTCCAATAAATCTCATTATCAGGCCTGTGACAGCAATACCCCAGCCCCTAGCACCTGCTTCTGTCTTAGGTCCTGTTCTATTGCTTTGAAGAGGTGCCATGACTAAGAAAAACTACTGGAATCCAGTTGCAGAGAAGGAGGAGTGATGAGCAAAGTGGTCAAGACTGTGCTGAGGAAACCCACAGAAACAGCTGACCTGAGCAAGTGGGAGCTCATGGACCCTAGACTGACATCTAAGGGACTAGCATAAGACCAAATCAGGCCCCTAAACTTGGGTGTCAGTTAGGATTCTTGGGCAGTCTATGGGGCCTCTGGTAGTGGATCCAGTATTTATCCCTAGTGTACAAACCGACTTTGGGAGCCCATTCCCTATGGAGGGACACTCTCTCAGCCTAGATACACGGGGAGGGGCTAGGTCCTGCCCAAAATGATGTGACAGACCTTGATGATTCCCCATGGGAGGCCTCACCTTCCCTGAGGAGTGGATGGGGATGGGGATTGTTGGAGGGCATGGGAGGAAGGAAGAAGGAACTGGGATTGGTATGTAAAATAAGATTGTTTTAAATTTAAATTTAAAAAAATTAAAAAAGAAAGAAAAACACTTATAAAAGACAGCACTTAATTGGATCCTTATAGTGGCTCCCCTAGGAAGTGGCACTATTAGGAGATGTGACCTTGTTGGAGGAAGTGTGTCTCTGTCCCTATGTGGGTGGGCTTTGCCGTCTCTTTTTTCAAGCTTCCCTCAGTGTGACAGTGCCATGCTCCCCACCATGATAATGGACTGAACCTCTGGAGTTATAAGTGAGCCATGTCAGTTAAAGAGTTACCATGATTATTGTTTCTCTTCACAGCAATAAGAACCCAAAATAAGACAGGCTTGCATACAGTTTCAGAGGTTTAGTACATTATGAGCATGCTGGGAAGGAGACAGCAGCAGGAGTAGTAGTTGAGAGATACATCCTGATCTGCAAGGAAAGGAGAGAGAGAGGGAGGGAGGACAAGACAGAGAGACAGACAGAGAGAGAGAAAGAGACTGGGCCTGGTGTGGAATTTTGAAACCCCAAACTATAGTGATACTTTCTCTAAGGCCACACTTCCTAATCCACTTCCTGATGACACAGTCTAACCTAAGTAAAGGCAGAAATGAAAAACAGAAAGTAGGATAAGTAGAAAGCACTATAAAAAAAAATCAGAAGTAGAGGTTAGAGACAGGGTTCAATGGTCAGGAGTGCTTGCTGCTCTTCCAGAGGACCCAAGTCCAGTTCCCAGCACCAATGTCTAGTAGTTCACAATTGTCTAACTTCGGTAATCTCTTCTGGTCTCCACAGGTGCCTGCATTAGTGTGCACAGACTCACACACATATACATACATTTTAAACTTTCATTTTTTTAAAGGACAGCAAAAGAAATTCAGCAATAGTGCCAAAAGAATAAAGGAACAAAATTCACATTGTAATTTCATGTAAACTTCACTCCATGTAGAAGCAGGTTACTACATGGTTACAGTTAACACCCTAGAAAAGGAAAGGCTTATCAAACTTCATTAAATTATAATTTAAAAATCTATCATTTGATGACATGTTCTCCACCCATGTATCCATGCCTATTTATTTCATTTATTATTTTAGTGCTCAGACTCAAACCCAAAACTTCACACATTATATATCCCTAGCTCTCTGTCTTTTAAAATCTTTGTGCCCCCACTCCAAGTCTGGGGGAGGCAATCTGGGACAGAGTTAGCACTTACTGGTTATTGTATCTATCATCTTTCTTGGATTACTTATATTTTTAGTTAAACTATTGAGAAACCTAGAATGAGAGTTAAATTTGCATGTTATTTTATATCTTAAAATATTTTGTTCTATGGTTCAAGATCTACAATATTTTATTTTCATACATTTTATTATGTTCCTTCAGTATAGCAAGTTTCTTTAAAGCATTTTCCATCATAATTATTTTCATCTGACCCCTCCCCACTACTTTCTCTCCCTTCAACCCTGCTTCCTCAACCCACTCTTGCTTGTACCCATTCACTTCCATGTTACCCCTTCTGCTTCTTTATCAAAGGTGTTTTATTTTCCTACCTGCACTCCTTAAAAACTTTTTTCCTCTTCTCATGGATGTCATTCTAGTTTCCTGGTCATCATAAACACTTCCACATTAGTATACTTATATAAAAATTAGTAGCTAGGATATTGTGCTGGATATTTTGTGTTAACTTGACACAAGCTAGACAAGGGAGCCTCCATTGAGAAAATGCCCCTGTTAAGAAGAGAGCTTGTACAACATTTTCCTAATTAGTGATGGATAGGGGAAGGCCCAGACAATTGTGGGTGGTGCCACACCTGGACTGGTGGGTTGGTTTCATAATAAAGCAGGCTGAGCAAGCCAGTAAGCAGCATTCCTCCATGACCTCTGCATCACCTCCTACTTCCAGTTCCCTCCCAGCCTGCTTGAATTCCTGTCTTGGCTTCCCTCAATGTAAGACAAATAAACATTTTTTCCCCCTGGGGTTGCTTTTGGTGTTTCTTCATAGTATAGTAACCCTAACAAGGACAGATCCTCTTATGAAGGAGTTTGTACTTGCATTATCTTTGCTACTTCACTCAACATTTTCCTGAAATTTTCATTTTCTTTGCAGCTAAATGAAGTTCCATTATACATATGTATCACTTGATAGACATCTAGCTAGAATTACCATATGGATCACTCCCGGGAATATACCCAAAGATACTTGCACATCCATGTTTATTGCATCTCTACTCTCAATAACAAGGAAATGAGAATCACCCACAATATTTTCTATTTTGGGAGGGATATTTTTGAGGATGGAACCCAGTGCCTTGTTTGTGCCAGGTGAACACATTACCATTAAATAACAGTTCCTGCCCTCTCCATTTATTCAAGTATTTGATACATGCCTTGGCATATGTGTGGAGGTCAGAGGACAATTTGCAGGAATTTTCTCCTTCCACTGTGTAAATTCCCAGGTTCAAAAATAGGTTGTCTGGCTTGGGAACAAACACATTTGCCCACTGACCTGGCCTTCTTTTATGAAGACATTGCTTTGTTATTTGCTATTATCTTTATAGCTGCTGGGTCCCAGTGTCAGTCTGATTTTGAGCTTACCTAGACAATCTTTTTCTTTGAAAGCTTTTGGAATTTTAGGGATTTTATTTCTACTTTAGAGTTTGGAGTCTTGTAGGTTTATTTTTATTTATTTTTTTTTTTTTTGCATTTAAAAGAAAACTTGCTTGTAAAGTATATGATAGTGTCTGTTTGCCATGTGTTCTTGGGATTACAGAGAATATAGGTAGACACACCTAATGTTTAAATGCCAAGACATGAACTAGTTATCCCCGTAGTTTTGTGAGATGGAGACCCTACCAAATCTACTCTCAGTAACCTGAGAAAGGCTTCACAAACCATGCAAATAAAACAAATATTATCACTGTAGTTTTATTCTTCCATGACGATCGGTGTACTTTAGATTCTCATTCTGAAGGTTCATGCCTTTACCTCAAACAAATCAAACTTTGAAAGAGAGAGATGGGGATAGCGTTTCATGCTTATAATACTAGCCCTTGGGAAGCTGCAGCAGGAAGATTGTCATGAGTTCAGGGCCAGCCAAAGCCAGACTAGCATGTGTTACAGAGCAAAGCAATGTCTGGGAAAAAGAAAATATATGAGCTCTTAGAGATTGAGAAAGTAGAATTGAAAACTCAAGGCCATCAGGGTCAACATTGTGAGTTCTAGGCTATCTTGAAGCACATGGCAAGACCCTGTCTACAAAGCAAAACAAAGAAACAAAAAACAATTAAAGTCTGGAGACAGAGAGGTGGGCAGGATCTCTGAGTTCTAGGGCAGCCTGGAACTTTTTTTTTTTTCACAGTAGCTTAAAGTTTATTCAAAACACAGAAAGATGGCTGAGCAGGTAAAGTAATTTGCCAACAAGCCTAACCTGAATATGATTCCAGGAGCCCACCTGCGATGGGAAATGGAAAACCAGCTCAGGTATGTTCTCTGACATCTTAAACACACACACCCGTCAAACAAATAAATACATGTCATTTTTTAAAAAGCAAAAAGGAGCAGATAGTTTAGAGACTTGGCATATACCTTCCCTTAGATTCAATTTCCCCTACTACTAACAAACAACTTACTTTGTCAGGGTACATTTGTTGAAATTATTAAGTCATTATTAACTAACACCCATGCTTTATTCTTTCCCAGGATCCCATAAAGAAATCTGCATAGTTAGTTAAATCTCCTTTGTTTCCTCTTAGATATTGGATGTTATAGAATGTCCTTCTACTGGAATTTCTTTTTCCCCCTGATAGACTGGACTTTGGGGAGAGGAGAACCCCAAAAGTAAGATGTCATTTTTCTCACATCACACAAACGATACACCTTAATGTATTAGGTCATTAGCTTTCCTTCATCACAGGACTGAGGGCAAACTTGTCAGACCTCTAGTATAAGGCTACTCCTTCCCTCTTCTAGTTTACATCTCTGTTACTGTGATAAAATACTGACAGAAAACAACTTGTGGAGGAAAGGGTTTATTTCATTACAGGTCCCTTCACAGTCCATCACTAAGGGAAGCTAAGGCAGGAACCATGAATGTGAAAGACAAAAAAAGTAATGTTAATGAAGGACTAACCTGGAAACCAATATCTGTTCCTTGGAATTTGCTAACTTCCTCTCACAAGGCCCTGAGATAACAAGAATTCACACTGCCCCTCCTTTCCTGTGAGTCAGCAGGTGGTGAATAGGGTCCTTAGGAAACAAAGAGATAGCTGCAAATCAGGTTTGCCCAGACAAAATTAATTAGCACACCCTGAGGCCCTAAGGTCTGTTGACCTTAATAGCAGAACATCCTGCCTCCAAGGGTCACGTACTCAATGGACAGAGGGTCCCACCCGCTCCCTAAGCTTGTGGGTTTGCCTTTAAAAACACCTGTGCCCGGGGGAGGGGGCTTCTCTCTAGCCTGCGTGCTGGAGGAGCCCGTTTGCGCAAACGTTTCCTGTTCATTAAAGCCTCTTGCGTGTTGCAGCAACTGGACTGGACATTGAGTTCTTGGGGTACTGACCGAAACTGGAAAACTCCTCATTCTGAGGGTCTTACAAATGGACATTGTTTACTGGCTTGTTCCCCAAGGCTTACTCAGCCTGCTTTCTTATAGATCAAGACCACCTGCCCAGGGGTGGCACTACTCACAATGATCTGGGCTCTTTCATGCCAATCGACAATCAAGAAAATATCCCACGAACTTGCCTAGAGGCCAGTCCATTGGAGACAATCCTTCAATTAAAGTTCCCTCTTCCCACATGATTCTAGTTGTGTGAAGTTGACAAAAAACTAACCAACACACCCCTGTTTTCCATTACTGTACTGAAGTACCATTACCAAGAAAGTTACTATGAATGATTCACACCTAAAGGATGTAGAATTATGCTCTTCTACCTTAGTGTGGATGGTCTGTATAAACTAACAAACAATAAATAATAATAATAATAATAATAATAATAATAATAATAATACCTGCATAATATTTGGAATTCTGTATGAGAGAGTTGTTTCTCCCAAATTAACTGATTTGTTAGTTCTCTTAGTAAGTATTCAGAGTTTGGGATCTCTCTCTCTCTCTCTCTCTCCCTCCCTCCCTCCCTCCCCCATCCCTTCCTCATTCTCTCTCTCTCTCTCTCTCTCTCTCTCTCTCTCTCTCTCTCTCTCTCTCTCTCTCTTTCTTTCTGTTTTTCCTAAGATAGAGTTCTACTCTGATAGCCCATGTTATCCTGTAACTCACTATGCAGCTAGGCTGGCCCCAAACTCATGGATACTTTGTGCCTTGAGTTGTAATATGATATCACTTTCTTTTGATGCACAAATTGCTTCAGTTTTGTCTGGTTGGGGACTCTTTATTTGGTTCCTAGGGTCCTTTGATATGTCCCTAACAATGTGTTTAGCAAATCACATTTTAGTATTTGATTATCCCTTCCCCTACCCTTTCATAGTGTTGATCCTCTACATAGGAATGCCTATTTTTTCTACCATATATTTTGAAATATTATGTTTTGTTTGTTTGGCTTGCTCATTATACTTAAGTCAAGAATTGTTTATTTTCTAATTGTTTCTGTGTCTCTGGGATGAGTTTTTTTCACTGTAATCTTTATATTTCCTTTACTTACTTTCTTTCAGTATGGATGATCCAACCTAAAGCCCTGTGCATGGTAGGCAAAGGTTTTGTTATTCCTTGTAGAAGGACTGTTTTGGCTAAAATAGACAGCCAGGGTAGGCTTCCTTTATAGCAGCTCTGATGTGCTTTCCTGACAGGTGGCTCTTTTTACTTTTTTCCTTTTGTTTCAAAATTGAATATATATGTATATATTATAATGTGATGCTGATCCAGGCTGTGTTATACATTGTAGAACAGGTAAATTGAGCTAATTAACATGCATTACTTCACATAATTTTTTGTGGTGAGAACACTTAGAATCCGCTGTATATGCAATTTTCAAGTATGCAGTATATTGTTATTAAGTCTACCCAACATGATGTCTTTTTCTTTTGATTCATTGGATCCATTTTCTCTTGGATTTTCCCTAGAATTTATTAGTAAAGAAACCATGACCTATAAAATTCTGTATTTTGGAAGTTGCTGATTATATTTCTGTGGCATTAGTTAACTTGTTCTTTTGCTCCTTGCATTGCCCTTAAACTGATAGCCACATCTATAGATAATCAGATTCAGGTTTCATTTTTCCTTCAAGAACATTTCATAGGTAATGGGTTATATTAGTATTGTATCACAAGAAGGAACACATATTGGATAATTATTTCTTGTTAAAATAAATATTAAGATTGAACAGTGGCTCCTGGTGCTGTGAGCCTAAATCAGCCATTATAAAATTTTTCTCCAGCCTGTAACTTAATAATTTGAACAGCCATTAATGAACATTGCCCAGTCTTTATTTTATTTGAGGTTATAAAATAACAGGGTTCTGAGCTATATATCACTGAACAAGTAATATATAACCTTGAATTAATTTAGAAAAAAATACCCCTTCAACTATTTGTTAGGTCTTTTAGTAAAGTTAGGATTTCAAAATTTGTATGAAATAGATGATTTTTCCCCCAAGCCCCTCAATTTACCAAATTTTATTCACAAAATAGGAATTTTGCATAAAATCCAAAGATCTGTATATCTATTATTGACCTGAATTCTGTAATTTAAAATCTCTTCTAATTTGTTGGTCCAAATGGCTTTAATGGCTAAATTCTTCCAAGCATTTAAAGAAGAAATAATGCTATTCTTATTTTAAAATTTTCCAAAGATAGCAACATCAGAAACATTGCCAGAATTATTTTATTGTTGGGGACCATAAAAATGACTTTGCTTCATTTTGGTTTAAGGTCAGAGAGTTCAAAGCTATCCTTACTCTTCCAAGGTTAAAGTTATAAGACCTAAAAGGTCTAAGGCATGGCTACTGAAGGATGTTTGGTCTTGGTTGTGGATGTCTTATCTAAATAACAATAGACTTGATCTGAGGTAGGGTTACTCTTTAGCCTCAAGGCCAGACAGCAGAAGATTTAGTCTAAGACGTGGTTACTAAATGTTTGGTGAATTAAGGAAGAAAGTCTGTTTCTTCCTTGTATCTTGGTAAAGAAGTCTTCTTCTTTTTGGTTTGGGTATATAAGAATGTTGAAGAATAAACTTGTGGTGTTCAGCAGTCACTGGATTGCCCTCCTGACAGTATACTGTGTCTTGGTCTTTTCCTTAGTATCTTTACCTGCCATTTCTCAATCCATACTCCCCCTCTCTACTACAAACCAGGCAAGTGTGCAGGATTGACTGAAACCCCACAAAGTCGTGTGAAGACAAACTGGTGCCACAAAGTGGGCCTACCAAAGATGGGCATACTGCAGATAACCCCTCAACATGGGGCTACTACATTTTATGAGGCTATTATAACTTCAATAGCAAAATCTAACAGAAGTGTTACCAAAAGAAAATTAAAGGCTACTGCATCACATGAATATAAATTTCAAAATCCTAGAAAAAAATTACAAATGAAACCCAGCAAAACTTTTTTTTTTTTTTAGTTATTACAACCAAACAAGATTCATTTCAGGAATTTAACATTTCAAATTCAATACATTCTACTATAGTATAACTGGCATTTAGATATTGCTCTTCTTGGGGCTGGATCAACCACTTGCAGAAACCTGTGATGGTGCTGACTGATCCAGAGCCTCAGCCTCACCGAGCATAGTGGGACTCTATTGACAGGCTTTGTGCTATTTACTTACAACTTTCTAGAAGAATCTACCTGTGGGTGTTATGATATGTGGCACAAGGGGGCCCTTGGTGGATCCTATGGTGAGTGAGAGATAAATACTCCATGCAGACTTACATGGGACGTTTTATTGGGGGAAGGAAAAGGAGTAAAGGAAGGAAGGGGGCAGGGGTGCACAAAGACCAGACTGCCTGTTAAGAGGAATAGTGAGAAAGAGAAAGGGAGTAGGCAGAGCTTGCCTCTTAAAGGGACCTTTTGCACCTGTGTACAGAGACAGGGTACTGCCTGCCATATGCACAGAGGTGATGCACTCTGCTAGGTCCCCAAGAGGCAGGGCAAGGTGTGCCTGGATGCTAAAAGTGGGTACACAGTTTCCTAAGTGCAGGAAAATATTTCATAAAGGAATATGTTATAAGAAGAAAAAAAGGAAGGGTTTTTGCTGAAAAGCATTGACTCCTTAGGCCTACAGTACAACTAAAACAAGATGGGAGTTAGCATCTTTGCCCAGCTTTACTTTGGGTTGATTGATTACCTCTGCATACCCCTCCAGGTCTGAAGACACTGGGATAAGTCATTGTGTTACTAAAATTGCTAGGGTCAGGGCCTGAAGTTTGGCAGCTCTTAACAAGTTAGACTTGGTCACCTATCCTCAATAGCCCATTATATAAGTAATCCTGAAAAGCAGAGAAAGGAATTTAGTTAATAGGCCTTACTGGGAAGAGGAATAAGGATCTCCCAAGTCTATCTGTTTGGATCCTGACAGGAAGTTTGGGTTTAATTAAAAGGAAAGAGGATTGATGGTCTCTCTCTTCATCATTGTCTTGGTTCCAGTCTCTCTTACAAGTTGGTGTGGCAAGCCATCAGAACTCAGTGAAAGGTTTTCCAAGGACACAAGCTCCCCATGTGACAGACTCCAGGGCCCCACCCTTTTCGTTCTCCCATCATGAGTCTCCTGTGGAAATTCTCAGGGCCTAGTGCTCCTGTCAATAGTCTTGGCAACCAAAGGGAAAAGAACGTGTAGGGTATCTTCATTGACAGTGGGGTGCTTACCTGTGTTCTAAACCTTGGATTCCAAGAACAGGAAAGCCTCCCAGGACAGACTGCCTCACAGAGGAAAGGAAAGGAGTTAACCCTGAAAGTGAGACCACACCTTGGAACAGGAGAGATCCTTCTAACTAAAGGAATCACATGATCCCTTCAAAGATGACTTTGGAGAAGGAGAATTGAGAGAATGATCAACCAGACAAAACCTGATAGAATGCCTTGACCACAAGACTGGATTCCTACAAATGACCTTGCTAAGTCAATGTGTCCCAGAAAGGAATGTTTTCAGACATAACCTGTCTTTCTTAAAGCAGACAATTCAAGGAAATGTGGGTGCAAACAATAGCCTCACCCAACCCTATAAAGAGTCACAGCTGTCTTTAGCCCCCTCCCCACAGGCATCCCTTTTCCTGTGGGAGAGTCTGTCCTTTGCTGTTCAAAATAAGCAGGCCAGTCTGTAGAGATCAGGCTTTAGTCTCCTTTCTGCCTGCTGTCTCTTTATGCTGCCTCAGAAATCTAACAACAGCAAGACAAAGACCATTAAGATGAGCATCTCTGGCCCTTTGTTCCTCTTCTTTCTCCTTTTAGACCTATTTTTATGTCAGCACCCCAAAGATGAGCTTAGGGACAATGGTCCCCTTTATGTGTTCCTCTTTGAAATGTGTTCACATTGAATAAATTTCTTTTCACTATTACCCATCTATTTAATTGGCATATTGGGATGTTTGGCTGTGCCTATCCTGTTGAAGCTGTGGGAGGCAGGAAGGGCTCTTGTTCTAAAACTACCATTATATTAACAGAATAAAGGGGTGGGGGTCTGTATTACACTAAGAGATACAGAAAAAGAAAACATTTAATAAAGTATAACAATTATATATAATTAAAAACTGGAATCAACAAACTCAGAATAAAGGCAATGTCCCCATTCTGATGAAGGGTTTATATAAAAAGCTTACAGCTAGCATCAATCATAATGATGAAATTCTGAGTGTAGTTGGAATGAGACCAGGAAGTCTATTTTAACAGTTCTATTCAACACTGCACTAGAAGCTCTAGCCAGTTTGTTATTAAACTTTGGTTTTTTCCAATCTGATAGGTGAGAAATGGTTTCTTAGTGTAACTACAATTTGCATCTCTTTTATTTCCAGAAGCTTGAGCATCCTTTGTGCTCATTTCTTTTTCTTGAAATGTGTGTTCATTTCTCTTTTCCATTTTTCTATGGAGTATATGGCCTTTTCTAGTTTTAAACAAGTAATTAAAGAAATTAAACCTTTATCGGGGATGTAAATTGTAATTGCTTTTTCCCAGCTTGCCACTTTGTTATTTTTCCTTGGTGTTTCTCTTACATTTTTTTTTTTCTTTTGCATGTAGTTTTCCTTTTCAACTTTATATGATTAAATTTAGCAATATTTTCTTCTCTTTGTTTTTGATTTTTGTGTTCTAATTAGTAAGGCTTTTTGTAAAAGACAATAGAAGAATCCATACATGATTTTTCTAGACGCACAGGACTTAAATTTTCAATTTGAAATAAGTGAGATTTCTATTTTTCTTTTTTTTTCTGTATGGCTAACAAGTCAATACTGTTTATATAAGAGACCTATTTTCCTTCACTATAGTGATATCCTATCTTTGTCATTGCCAAATTTTCTTAAGCAGCAGGCCCATTTCTGGATATTCTGCTCTTTATTAAAGCTTTGTACTTTAAAAAAAAAAACGTTTATATTTTACAAACAGATATATAGAAGAACATTATTTCAGTGTGATGCCAAATGAAAAATGGGCACAGTAAAGAAACCAAAATAGCTGCTCCATGGGTGTAAAGGGAAAAGTTTATTCCAAACTGCCAGGGCTGTCTCCCAGGAAAGCAGGGAGAAATGACAATGGGAAAATTTCCGGTTTATGTGAAAGGGGAGAAAAGGACCTTGTGAGCAGGGATGGGGCTTGTGAGCTGGGACGGAGAGAGCCTAGAGGCTAGCATTGATTGAACTTGACAAGTCAATAGGCACCACAGTCATACGTTAGTGGAAGATCACCTGTTCCTTTTGCCAGAGATAAGGAGAATGACTCCTGTTTTTAGAAAGCAGGAATTTTCTTCAAGTCCCAGAGGAATGCTGGCTTTTGTCTAAATGCCTGACCTTAGGAAAGGAATTTCTTGGGAGACCAGACAGATGTAGGATGTGGAGAAAGAAGCAACAAGATTAACATATGAAAGAAACCAATAGCTGAAAAAAGTCTGGGAATCCCCCAACCAAGGAGTAATAAAACAGCTTGCCTGCTTGAGAAAATCCCAAGCTTTAGAAATGGGGGAAAAGGCAGATGCTGGTCTTTTCTGTTTACCCTTTACTCTCCTGGCCTGTTGGTCTGGCTCTCCCCTCTCCCCTTTCCTCACATGGCTCAGGGCCATCTCCATTCTGTATTCAGCCTGTGTTATGAATTTGGCTTTAGGGAGACCTTGAAGGATAGCGGGATAGACGCACCAGGCAGACAGGGGTTGTTAGGGAAGCCTTACGGGGGGAAGGGAAGGGAGTGGGAAAGAGAAGGGAGAGATAAAGAGACACCTGCCTTCTTAGAGAAACTGCAGAAAGAGAGTAAAAGCAGGTGGAATTTGTCTCTTAAATGGACCTGCATAACAGAGCCAGGGTACTGCCTGCCATAAATTGACAGGTCCCCCAAGGAGCAGGGCCAGATTTTCCTTTGCCTAGATAGTAATACCAGATGTCCCTGCCTCTGGCTATGCTCTCCCTTTTATCTACCATAAACTTTCTCATCAAGGAAAGGATTTAAAGATTTTAAGATAATTTCATTAATTTAAGAAAAACAACAGTGTAGGCAAGCTGTGTGACTGAGTTGGTATTCCCACGATGCCCTACTCCGATCCTATTAATTTTCTAGAGCTGTTCACGAAAATATACAGTGAAAAGCTAGGTGGGAGAGATACGGAGGGCAAGGCATGGGGCCAAGGATGAAGTTTTCATGTCCTCTCCAGATTCATGACGCTCGAAAATCTCTATTATTTGGAAACTCTCCACAACCCCATCTTTTTGTGTTTTTGTTATTGTGTGTTTATTTTTGTAATGGAAGCTTCACTGCATAGGTGTGATTGATTATAACACTGGCTATCAGTAATCAAGTCAGCATTTAGTCTCTCTTCCCTCCCTGGAGATAGAGAGAAAGGCTAAAAATCCCAAGCCTCTAGCATTTTTCCACCTTTTTTTTTATGCCATGAGCATACAAATGACATTTTATCCCTCTCTAGATTCAAAGGATTTTAGAAACCGTATACTAGGAATCAGAAAGAAGATGAGAGAAATTTAATATATGTTGTGCAATATTACACTTCTTTCCCCAGCCTTTTATGACTTCTGTTTTCTTCCTGAATGGATTTGTCTATTCCACGTTATCTCATAGAAATAGAACCACACAATATTTGTCCTTTTGTATTTGGCTGATTTCATCAAGTATAATGTTTTCAAGGTTCATCCAGGTTGTGGTTTCTGTCAAACTTTCATTTCCTTTTATTGCATAATAGTATCCCTTATACAATTTTTTTCTTGTAGAATATTCTTTCTAACTGTGTGTGTGTGTGTGTGTGTGTGTGTGTGTGTGTGTGTGTGTGTGTGTGTGTGTGTTGGGGATGCCATGGCATTCATTTGCAAGTCAGAGAACAACTTATGAGAGTCAGTTCTCTCTTCCCACTATGTGAGTCCTGGGGATCAAACTCAGGTCATAAGACTTGACAACAAGCCTGAACTATCTCACCAACCCATATTTGGTATTCTTTTATTTGACTGAATAAATATTCTAATTTTATCTCGATCCTTACCTGATATTTTTCTTTTCAAATCATGCTAAAACATTGTTGCTTCTTGATACATTCCAGAGCCAGTTTAGTGTTTTGAGGTAAAGTGGTACTACATTATAGAAAAATGAAGAAGAGATTAATCAAATTAGGAATTTTTTGTAATATGTCAGAGGATTCAGAATTGATACAGAACATTCTGTTTTTATAAGTCTAAGCAAATTTGATCATTGTAAACAAAATGCATGTAGGGAAATGAAGTTTTATTAGTGGTCACAACTTATTAAAATCTTTACATATAACAAAAGATAGAAGTGTAAAGCAGTGTTTGAAAATATAAAAGAATGTGAGCATTAGGGATCACTGCAGAGTAATATGAATCCATTGGACTTATTATATGTCCTTAGGAATGCATTTGATTTGTCTAGAAAATAGCTAAATACAATTGCTAAAGATGCAGAACAGTGAAGTATTGAAAGACCCACAGAGGGCATGGACCCTCACGCCCTGACTCAGGAAAGGCAAGCCCCCCCCCCCAAATCAAAAGTTACAATCCATTGTGGTGGAAAAGGTATTGAAAGACAAAAAAGTAAAGTTAAGGAAACCCCACACACACACTTGAAATGAAGGTCAGTCTGACATGTAAAGCTAACCCAGACCAATATCAGTTCCTTGGAATTTGCTAACTTCCCCTCACAAGGCCCTGAGATAGCAGGATACCAAGAATTCACACTGCCCCTCCTTTCCGTGAGTCAGCAGGTGGTAAATAGGGTCCTTAAGAAACAAAAAGATAGCTGCACCTCCCAGCTTGCCCAGACAAGATTAATTAGTGCACCCTGAGGCCCTAAGGTCTGTTGACCCTAACAGCGGAGACCTGCCTCAAAGGGTCACATACTCAATGGACAGAGGGTCACACCCCCTCCGCAAGCTTTGGGTTTTGCCTTTAAAAACACCTGTGCCCAGGGAATGGGGCTTCTCTATGGCCTGCACACTGAGGGAGCCTGTTTGTGCAAACGATTCCTGTTCATTAAAGCCTCTTGCATGTTGCAGCAACTGGACTGGACATTGAGTTCTTGGGGGTACGACCGAAACTGGGAGACTCCTCATTCTGAGGGTCTTATAGTATGGAGGCAGAAGTGTTTGACAGCAGCTGGAAGCACACACACACACACACACAGAGAGAGAGAGAGAGAGAGAGAGAGAGAGAGAACACTTGAGACAGACTAGGGCCTATAATTCTACCCCTATAGCACAGTTTTCCAGCCACATGTCCAAAGTGTTCAACAACCTCCCTGATCATTGCCACGAGCTGAAGACTGAGTGTTCAAACACATGAGGCTGCAGGGTACATTTCATGTTCAAACCATTACAATCTGTCTCTGGCTTCATAGCCTCTTGTACATCCCATAATTCAAAGTGCATTTAAAAAGTCTCCACATTCTTAATAGTTTCAGTACTGTTAAAATGTAAAAGTCCCTTTGGGAGCACATTCCCCATGGAGGGATACTCCCTTAACCTAGAGGCAGGAGGGAGAGCCTAGTCCCTACTTCAAATGACTTGACAGATTTTGATGATCCCTCCTGGAATGCATCACCCTACATGTGGAGTTGGGGGGAGATGGGAGGGTAGGATGGTTGGGGAGGTCATGAGAGGGTAGGAGAGAAAGAAAGAGGGAGGGAGAGGAAACTGGGATCGATATATAAAATAAAAATAATAAAAAAAGTAAAAGTCTCAAGTATCTTCTGAGACTTAAGGAAATCCTTTAACTGTAAGCACCCTGTAAAATTAGAAAATAAAAAAGTTATATACTTCCAATATACACCAGCACAGAGTAATATCCTCATTCTAAAAGGGACAAGTGAGGACACAGCAAAGAAAGAAAAGAGCAAATCAAGACTGACACCAAATCTTACAGCTCTATGTCTAGCATTAAGGACTCATGGTATCATTTGAGATTCAACAAGTGTGGAGCTCAGTTGCCCGCAGAACACATAGCTTCTTTCATTTGCTAACTAAACTCCTTGTCTACAACTTTCCTAGGCATATTTTCACATTCCTGGTCCAACATCCTGTAGTCTTCACAGTGACTTAGACTTCATAGTCATAGCTTTATATATAGCACACTCAGGAGCTCCATGATCCTGCCACGCACTGTCAGTTCCTGTGGCTTTCTAGAACTTTGACACAAACCTCCATGACCTCATCTCACTTGTATTTTGCATGCCTGTAACATCAGTACCACTTAGATGACACCAAGTTCTGCTGCCAGCTTCAGATATACCCTGATCTTTTTGATCTACACTTAAAACTGTTGTGTGTCTTTGAATCTTAGAAAATACTTCCCAAGGTGGCTCTTCAGCTTTCCTCTGCCAGTTAGTTCCCATATCCAAAAGGTTCTATAATCTCCCCAAATAGCACTGCCAGATAGCGTCTAAATGTTCAAACACATGAGCCTGTAGGGGCTATTCCACATTAAAACTGTACCAGTTGCTTCTTTCTCAATGTCTATACATAAATTTTAAAAAATGTATACTCCTTTTTTTCTTGTTTCTTTCTTAGTAAATCCTAGTTCTGTTTCTAATGAAGTCACCTTGAAATTCTTTTCTGTTGCGTATGTCAGGATTCTGGCCACACTTGAGTGTGAGTCTTTCTGAGAGAAATCCTCATCTATAGCCTGGAGCACTGTGCTGTATCTCCTGCTGGGAGTAGAAAGACATCTCCTATCCTTTGTGGTGATATGTATTAGATTTTTATATGGAGAGGTTACTGAATATAGCAACATGCTATTGTGAAGCTTAATGAGTAACTTCAGCAAAGCCCATTTTTAAGTGCCCATATTCACTGTTTTAATTTTTACTATATATATAACAAAATAGCAAAGGCTGTTTTCAACAGCTTTAAGAATTCTAATAGTCACTGTTTGCTAAAAGAATGAAATACTTGAAAAAGAGCAAAATACTGTTTTATTCTTCATAAAAATGATACACATTGTATTAGTCACTTTTTTTCTCACTACCTGACAAAAGCAACTTAAAGAAAAAGAGGTTTATTCGGACTTTCAGCTTTAATGAAGTCCATCATCATGATGAGAAGGCAAAGGCAGGGAAGCAGGAGAAGATGACAGCTGCTTACATTGTGTCTGTAGTCAGGGAGCAGACAACAATGGATGCTGGGCTCGGGTTGCTTTCTTTTGTTTTTTTTTTTGTTTGTTTGTTTGTTTGTTTGTTTTTGTTTTTTATTCAGTTCAGGACTTCATTCAGTCCATGGTGTGGTGCAGCTCTCATTCAGGGTTGGTCATCTCTATTGAATTATACATTTCTGGAAACACTTTACTACACTCACCTAGAGGTATGTTTCCATGGTGATTGAAAATTCAATCAAGTTGACAATAAAGATTAACCATCACAGTGGAAAAAAAGTATGGTGAAAACATGCAATCTGTATTTTCCAGAGACTGGATAATCACTATTAAATTTTCTTGATGCATATAAGAGGTTATTGCAACATTATTTATAATATTACTAGAAGTTTAGGGAAAAAACCTAATTAACCAGTGACTAATTAAATCCTGATATAGTTATACATTAGAATTTACACACATACTATTTTTAGAAAATAAGAAAATGTTTTATGTACTGATATTAAAAGCCTGCAGAGCAATAAAGTAGACAGAGCAATAAGGTAGAGAGCAGTGAATGCTACTTTTCCTGAGGGAGAAAGATGAGGTTATATGAACTATGTTTATACTGGGTTGTAAACATTTGCTTAGGGCAAGGAAAAGATATGTGAGAAATAAAGAAAAGTAAATATCTGTATGAGATGGAGGAGGAAGTGAGACACACAGGAACCACACCAAGATCAGAACTTGTGAGTCTGCATTTTGACTTGATTTTTGAATCATATGAATGTATAACCTACTTTTAAAAAGTTAAAACAATTTAAACTTTAACTGTGAAGTATATATTCCCACTGACTGTTGATTTTGAGGAAATGATATAATTTCTACAGTCATTTATTATAACCAACACCAGAAATTTTCAAGTATTCATTCTTTAAAATGAATAATTGTTTTTCTTTCTGTATCTTCAATTTTAAAAAGATCATAGAGTTCATGGTTTATAGTAGTTCAGGCAATATAGTTGTTGCCTGTTTAATGATAGGAGAAGTACTTTTATATTCTGTACAGCACAAGTTGACTGGAAATTTTGATAAGACTGAGATAGAATCCAGGAATAAATGATTTTGAAGGGAAATATACCCAATAAAAATGAAGAAAATTAAAGACTAAGCTACTACCCAAAGTGCTTCGCTGCCCTAGGAGTCATAATCTAATGTATAACTCTCTACCCCCTCATCATTGTCATTTGTGAACATTTTAATTGAGGCTATTATAAAGATATTAAATAAAACCTCAGAAAAGTGATACTTGTAGCCAGTTTCCTGGAAGACTGGGAAAGAGAAGAACCAAGAATATGAAACTGTACAAAGAGAGGCTAAGGAGGCAAATGTGGTGGTACAGGTGCATGTCTGTAATCTCAATACATGTGAGGTACACGTGGGAGAACCTACTGTTCAACGAGTTACCAATACATAGTGAATCCAAGGGCCACCTAGGCTACATGAAACCCCATTTGAAAGAACAAGGGAGGGAGGGAGGGAGAGAAGGAAGGAAAACTAAATAGGCTGAAAATGTTCATTAGTGGCCCTTGGTTCAATCTCCAGCACCAGTAAGGGAAAATCCGCAGAAACAGAATTCTCATAGGTTAAGGTTTAACGTACAAAATAATAACACAACACAGCATACAAAAACCTGTCATGGCTGACCATTTACTAACTGGCAAAATGGCAAAAACCTATAGAAAGACATGCAGTTCATTTGGGAAGACAGTGGGAGGAAAGGGAGGTGGAAGGCCTATAAAGCCTTGCTGGAGAAACACAGGTGAGTGTTAGGGAAAGAGAGTGGGGTTGTCTAATGGCAGCTACTGAAGACAGGAACTTCATGAGAAGAAATAAAACAATCCAAAAGCATATACATCTGTCTGTTTTATACACAGGCCAGCATGTAAAATGAAAATTGACCTCTTAGATAAAGACTTGGAAGAACATGATCAAAAGCTGATGAAAATTCCATTTCTTTCAGCATTCTGGGTTTATTGAGGAAAAAGTTTTGTACTTTAGGGAGACAAGGTTTTAATTCACATGTTTATCATTTGAATTATTAACTTAGTGCCAAGATTTAGTTGTAGAACACTGGCCTAACATGAGCAAGACCTTGGGTTTGATTCCCAGCTATGAAAATTGTTTTTTACTGACCCATAATAACTGTACATGTCTACGGGTGCATTGCAATCGTTTGGTGCACGCTGGGAGGTGATAGCACATGCCTTAACCCCAGCACTTAGAATGTAGAGGTAGGTCTGAAAGACCCCAAGAGTTTGGAGCCTGTCAGAGAGAGGCCCTTGCCCCAAGAGACGAGACCAGACCACTGGATGCAAGTGCAAGAGGCTGTTTAATGTTTACACACAGGTACCTGTGGACGCTTCAGTCTTTCGGGGGACTGAGGGAGCGTGCAGTTTATATAGGGTTGGGGTGGCAAGAAACAGGCTTACAGAAGCAGAAGCATGGTTACAGGGATTTCATTGTTTCATTTAAATGTAGCGATTGTAGTTAACCAAGGACAGTTGGTTATTCGGGTTGGGCACAAAGACTACAAAGAATTCAGTTATGACTATCTCAGCATCCCTGATACCGTCCTGCTGACCTTGGTTTGGTCCAAGCTGCAGACCACAGATGTTTGGTTGGCGTCAGATGAGAGCAGCACCTGGTTCCCTCCTGTACTTTCCCATAACTTGACTGTGGCAAGTTGGCAAGAGCAGTTCAAACAGGCAATATGCATAGTGGGGGTCTTTCAGTTGAACAGTTGTCCTTGTTGTAGGAATGTGCATCTTTTGGGCTTATGCTTAAGAGTGGAATTACTGGATCTTGAGGTAGACTGATTCCCATTTTCTTGAAAAACCATAAAAACAAAGAAAAGAATGCTTTAGAGAGGTTCCTTTGATGATGGTATACAATGTATAATGATCAAATAAAAATAATTAGCATTTGAACCCCCTTAAACATTCATCTGTTTCTTTTTGGTGGGAATCTTTGAACCCCTCTCTTCTAGTTCTTAAAGAAAAATCCATATTAAACTGTTGTTTTATTACTGGAAAATGTAACACTGGAGCTTAATTCTCTCTGATTTTGTTTTGGTACTTGATGCTTGATATTATAGATACTGTCTCTCCCTCTCGTTATTATGTTTATTCCATAATTTCTATTTAAACATGTATATGTTATATACAAGGGCATATGTGTAATGACACATTATAGGGGTCAGAAGATAACTTTGTGGGCTTGGTTCTTTCCTTCCACCTTATGTGGGTTTCAGGGATTGAACTCAGGTCATCTGGTTTGTGCATCCACTGCCTTTACCTGCTGAGCCATCTCACTGGCTAGCCCCTTATAGAGGGAACCATGGTAAATGATCTCAAAACTGCCTTAGAGTTTGTAGTGAATTGAATGAGATGTCCCCCATAAATCTCAGGTATTTGAATACTTCAATCTCCAGTTCATGACTTTTAGGAAGGATTAAGAGTATATACACACTGGGGTCAGCCTTGAGGTTTCAAATGGCTTGTGCCATTCCCATTGTGCTCTCGGCCTCTTGCTTGTCATTTGAGATGTGAGTTCTCAGCTGTCTCTGCCACTATGACTTCAGTCCACCATCATGGACTCTAAGCTCAATAAGCCCAAATTTTATAACTTTCTGTGGTCATGGTGTTTTATTACAACAATAGAAATGTTACTAAGACACAGTTTTAAGACTAATTCTTGAGTAACAGTGCTTGTGGAGGCATTTCTTAGATCATATGTTAATGGTAAAATGAGATACAACTTTTGGTATGTCAGTGAGAAAATATGTCATATAAATCAAGTAGCTGCATGGGACTTGATACATGGTAAGCAGTGGAGTAACCTGGCAGTTCTGAAACTGCTTTGATGCATGAGTTCTAATACGTCTTAATAAAAACCCGGAGTCAGATAGAGGGGGAAATGCTGAAAGATCAGCGAGACAAGGAACAAAACTACAGCTACCTTAACCACTCAACTTCCTAGCCAAAAAGGGACTGAGCTCCTGTTTCCTCCTGCCTTATCACTTCCTCTCTCCACCTAGCCATATCACTTCCTGTCTATCTGTACACCCCTCCAGACCTCTATGGTTAACTAGTGGCTAGTTCCACTCTCTGATCTTCAGGTAAGCTTTTTTTGTACAAACAACATATCACCACACTGCCATGAATACATATGAGAAGAATCCATTTTGTCCACATCAGTTCCTTCTTTTGGCTGTTTGGTGGTATTGGTGGTATTGCACTGCACAAATATATACTGTTTATCTACTGGTCTTTAATTGGTGAGGACTATTTCTGGCTGCTTTCTGTTATACTACAGCTGCTATGAGCAATTGTGTATAGTGCTTTTACTGAGTGTGTAAGGAGTAAGGTTTTTCCTCCCACCGCTGGTCTTGTCCCTGCCGCCGCGCCAGCCCCAAATAACACACTGAGACTCTGTATTTGATATAATGCTGTTAGCCAGTTACTTGTTTCTTATCGGCTAGCTGTGTCTTAATTATTAACCCATTTCTATGTATTTCCACGTGGTCTTATCTTACCGGGGAGAGGCGGCTGGCAGTTCTGCTCTCTCCACTCTCTACATCTTGACTTCCTCTTTCCTCCTTGTCTCCTAGTCCCACCTATCTTCCTTTCCTATTAGCCAACAGTGCTTTATTCATTAACCAGTATGAGAAACATATTTACAGAATGACATCTCCCATCATCTCCTCTTTTCTGTCTAAAATAAAAAGAAGGGTTTTAACCTTAACATAGCAAAATATATAACACAACAGTTATCAAGAATCACAATTAACAATATTTAGTCCATTAACATTTAGCAAGATTAAAAGAAACTATTCTATCATCTATCCTATATTTGTGAGTCTAAAGTCCTATATGTAACTTATCTTTAAGCTTAACTAAGGAAAACTATAACCATAACTATCTGTCTTCAACTCCTTCAAAGACCACAGAAGGATAGTATATAAACTCTAGATTTGACAGAGACAACTCACTGCCTGGTAAGTCACCCGAAGTTCTGTAATCTTCCATCTTCAGCCGATAGACCATAGTGTGTCTGGCAGACTCCTCAGCAAAGCAGGAAACTTTAAATTGTCTTCATGTATTGGCAGTTTGTCAGTCATTTTTCTCTGTGTCCTGCAGACTGTCTGGCAAACTCTTCCATGAAGCAGGAACTCTGTAGCAATGTCTATTTTGAATCAGCAGTCACTTTTCTGTGGGTCCTGCATGTCTAGTTTATACATCATAAAGTGAAACAGTCCAGACAAAAGCAGTCTCTTGTCCAAATGGCTAGTCTTGCCATATTGGAGGCAAACTCCATAATGTGTTTCTTCAATGTCCATCTTCCTTTCTGACATAGGTGGTATTGGAGCATTTATGTCTCACTGTCAAAAAAAAACCCTAAACTATTTTAAATGCCATATTCTGTAGGTCTTTGAAAGGTTTGAAGAATGACTATCTATCTCAAATACATCTTTGTGTATCTTAAAAAACTTAACTAACTTAACTCTAAGCTGTGACTATCATACGTAATTATCTATAATCTGTACTACATTATACATTACATTTCTAAATGAGCTATTATACATATCACAAAATTGACCTTAAATTGTATCAATAAATGAAAATCCATTCCAAAATAAAGTATTCATATCTATACCATAATTCCCTTTTTACCTTTAAAAAGAATTGGCTGTGATCATTAACCATTTATAACCAAGTTCATTTAAATGAAAACAAACATTTATAGACAATATTTGGGAATTTGGGCATCGTTCTTTCCAAACTACTTCCTGCTGGTAAGGGGCGCTGTCATGGGGAATCCTAAGAAGATGAAGAAATCCTGGCTGTAGTCTGCAAGGCTGCTTTGTCCAAGCTGTTTTGAATGTTGGATCACCAGCGACTCTGTTTCAGGGGGTCTGGCTTGATCAAACCACATTAGTCTGGAAGGAATCCACAGCTTTTCATTTTCTGTGGAAACAAAAATAGAAATCCTTTTCCCCAGTAACTTGTCCTTAGAATTAAATTTTTGAGTCAAAGCATTTTCAAAATATATAAATTGAATTAATCCAGCAGCGTTTCTTTTGTCAGTTGTTGTTATTAACTCAGCAGTCAAACAATTTAAAAACAACAGAATAGCATACATCATCCATAATTTTTCTGTGACTTCCATTTTTACGTGGCTTTTTTATTACTCTTTATTTTACTAATATTTTTTAACTTTTTGAGACAGGGTTTCTCTGTGTAACTTTTATCTGTCCTGGAATTTACTCTGCATACCAGGTTTACTTTGAAATCACAAAGATCTGCTTGCCTCTGTCTCCCAAATGCTGGGATTAAAGGCGTGTGCCACCACACCAAGCTGTTTTCTGTCTTTTTATTATTTTTAAACCATTTTATCTTTTTCTTTTTCTTTCTGAAGCCTATGTATATTTTAGAACACACTGTAAACCTTTAGTGGTTTTTCTTAATGTGAATCTGTCTTTACTGTAAATCTTCATCTTTTTCTGGCCACGAGTCTTTATCTGTTAAACAACAACATTGCTAAAATGAAAGTCATAGTTGTTTCTGCCGCGGTTTATCAAAGATGGCGGTGGCTATTTTACCGCCAGCACTGAGAGCTGTGCTCACTGCCTTGGTCTGCGCTGCCATCCAGCAGCATGCTGCGTCTTGGAGATGTGGTCACTGCCATTGCCAGCTCTTGTACACACCAATAAATTGTTAGCAGTGCTTCTTAAAAGCTGTGCACTCATGCTGCTCATGCTGAGTCAGGAAACTTTCCTTAAAGGAGCCATGCAATCTGCTTGTCTCTAGCAAGTCAGAGTCCAACCGAGAAAATTGCTGCTACCAAGAAACCTTGCTTGTCTCTGTTCTTTTGTTTCTAAAACCCCTTTTTTTAAAGCTTTTGTTAAATTTCAAGTGGAAGTTCTTATTACCCATGTGGGTGCCATGTGTAAGGAGTAAGGTTTTTCCTCCCACTGCTGGTCATGTCCCCTGCCACGCCAGCCCCAATTAACACACCTAGACTCTGTATTTTATATAATGCTGTTGGCCAGGTGCTTGTTTCTTATCAGCTAGCTCTGTTTTAAGTATTAACCCATTTCTGTTAATCTAATATTTCCACGGGCTCTTACCAGAGAGCCAGCTGGCATCCTGCTCTCTCCAGACTCTCCATCTTCACCTTCCCTACTACTTCCTCTTTCCTCCTTGTCTCCTAGTCCCACCTATCTTGCTTTCCTATTGGCCAACAGTGCTTTATTCATTAACTAGTATGAGAAACATATTTACAGAATGACATCTCCCATCATGAGTGATTATGGCCATTTATCATGGATAAGACTCTAACAGCAGAATCTGTAGGTTACAGCCATGATTGTACCTCCAGGAACAGCTGTCAAAGTGGTTTCCAATATGAATGTGCTATATTTTGTTCCTTTGAGCAGGGCCATTGAGGAGTTCCATTTGTGTTGCATCCTTGCCAACTTGAATGATCAGATTGTCACATTTTAGACATTCTACCAGAAGTATGGTAGAATCACACTGTAATTTTAATTTGCATTTCTATGTTGACAAATGTTTTTTTAGGATCTTTCATTCCATACCTGCTCTTTAAACATTTGCAAGATAGTATACTCCAAATTTTAGCCTGAAGTCATTGAGTTATCTCGTTGTAAAAGTCTCAGAATGACAATAGCCCTGCCACTATATCACATTGGTCTAAATGTCTGAAATTTCCAATACCTTCAGAATGGGTATTATACACAGTTTCTGACATTCAATAGTTTCAATAAACATTGGCCCAACTATGTCCTAATGAAATGCTTCAAGTAAGGAGTCACCATAATTAAGGGTCAGAAGGGTTTCACAGGAGCTGATGTATGTAATTTAACTTGAATATTTGAAAATCTCTGACTTCATTAGATGGTGAAGCTCCTAGGGGAAAATAGTTTTTAATGGTATTTTTAATTAATAAAGTGCCAAGATAATGATAGAATCCCTGAAATTGGAAAACAGAAAAGATTACTGTGCAAAGCAGTTCTATAAAAATATAGGGCATGATCTCTCCAAGACTTAGCTTCTCCAGCTGCAAAACAGGACAATTAATAACTCTGAATCCTCTTTCAACTCTGGCCAATATTCAGTATTTTGAATTGCTCTGTGACTGCTAGGTAGCTTTTTTCATGTGATTAGATTAATTAGATGTAATAGTACAATTTTGGAGGAAAAGAATATCCCTGTCAGGACTGACAAGTTCTCTTCCTGCAGTTTTTTTCTCTAAGATAATTAAGTGAATTGAACCTCTTGATTTCCTGGCTGTGATAGTTAAATATGCATGAATTCTTTTTCCCCATCATTTCATTATGAACATTTTCAAACACACAAGGAAGTTGAAACAATGTTGCAATGAACACTCAAAAACCTGGACACCTAGATTCTGCAATTAACCTTTTGCTCTACTTCATTTGTTAAAACTGTTTACCATCCATTTATTTATCTGTAAAATTAAAAAAAAAAAAACATTTAAAACTAACTGAGTGACCTCAGTGCATGTCTCCCTGTTTCCTCCTTGTACTTTACGGTGGACTTGGGGAAGGTTAATGCACTGTGGCACACACATGTTCTCTTCTAGAAATAAGAGATGGCTAATGTTGTTCCTAGAACAAATATTTGTATATAACATCCTTTAGGACAATGGCTCTCAACTAGGAACAATTTTGTTCCCTTAACCTAGGGGTCATTTGTCAGTGTCTGGGTTATCTTTTGTTATGATGACTTGGGTATGCCATTGCCATCCAGTAGATAGAGAATAAGGGTGCTGCTAAATGTCCTAAGATGCATAGTAGAGCTCTCACAATAAGGAATTACTCATCCCCAAACATTAGTAATGCCGTGAATGCCCAATCTTGTTTGAAGAAATTGTAGATCAGGGCCATGTAAATGGCTCAGCAGATAAAAGTGCTTGCCATCAAGCCTGATGACCTGAGCTTGATCCTTGGGATGCACATGGTAGAAGGAGAAAAATGACTTGCAAATTGTCCTCTGACATCTGCATATGTACTGTGGCATGCGTGTGCTGTGACAGATACATGCCCCCAATGCCCACAATATAATAAATAAGTAAAATTCAATTAAAACTTTCAAAAAATTGCAGATTTATCTTTAGTCCTATTCAGAAAATTAGTTGTGTGAAATTGTGTTGACATGGTCCAGGAACTTCAGCATAGCTAAGAAGAAACAAAAGCTTGAAGAGTGTTGCTTCTTTCAACTTTCGTGTTCTGTTTGTGAGATGATTTTACTGAAGGTATCTTGTGTTTATCATTTAATTTTTCCAATTCTTCCCTATTCTCACTTACATTTGAAATATTCAGACATTTTCTGGCAACATGATATGAAATCTTTAGACAATAGAAGACAATCCATATCCTTCAGGATGACACTGTTATCTCCAGACACCCACATGCTTACATAAAAGAATGAATGAATTTGGTGCTGTATATACTGTTTATTTATAGAGCACTCACCTAGAATGCGAGAGATCCTGGCCCTTATTCCCCAACCAGATAAACAAACAAAAAAACCAAAAAACAAACAAACAAACAAACAAAGAACAAACATGGCTCACACTACAGCTTTCGTGATGAGATTTTTAATTTTTTCCTTTTTAATTTTTTTTAATTTTATTATTGTTTTCTCTTGAATTTTGTTTTATTTGGGAGGGGGATGCAGGGGCAGAGGGAACAAGCGAAGGGACAAGAAATGAATGGGATCAATCTACATGATGTGAAAGACACATAGAATAAATTTTAAAAATTAAAAAATAAAAGAACAAACAATTCATCTCAGAAGTAAGGGAGTGAAGGGACAAGTTCCATAGGAATGGGAATCTGAAAAAAGCATATGGAGTCATTTCTTTTTCTAGCTTTCACTTGTGTATCCTTCACTTCATTCATTCTCACTTTAGCCTGTCTAAGGGCTTTCTCTGAATGCTTCATCATATGTCTGGGATGTACACAGGCCTGGGACTAGAAACAAGGAAAGCCAAGAGCTGAAAGCCAAAATACAAAAGCCAGCCTGTAACAACTTTTCGCTCATATCAATGTACACTTGCTTCCAGATATGTTTGATGTTTCACGTTCAGGTACCCATTAGCTGACCCTTGTTCCCCATCATTAGCTGAAGGTAATAATGACTAACATGGAGAGAATTAGTGCGAATATTCAGTTTCTCAAGATACTGTACCTGAGAGTCTGAACCCCACCCCCACCCCCTGTAACAGGCATTGCCTCAGGGTATTACAGATGTGTAAACAGAGCAGTTTGGCCAGTACATTTCTGGGAACTTGTGGTTTCGTGAGTTTTAAAACCTTTTTATATTCATTATTTATCTATTTACTTAATACTTAGGCATGCCACAGTTCGCATGTGGAGATCAGAAGACAGCTTTTGGCAGTGGGCTTTTTCTACCATCAGGATTCTAGGAATCAAATTGAAGGCCTCCAGGCAAGTGCCTTTGCTGGCTGAACCATCTTGCTGGTCTGGTTTTGTGTGTATTTTTCTTTGAAAATGGTTCTTCATGAGTTATAAGTCATTTAATTGAGCATCTGGTAAAAACATCACCAGACAAAGAGGATACACAGTTTTGGCCTTCTCAAAATACACCCCTAACAATTGTCACCAGTTTTCCATGCATCCAGACCAATCCCATGTCTGTTCTACCAGGCTCTTGGAGAGTCTAAGGTTCTTTTTATATGCATGGAAATGTTCCACGCGTGCTTTTCTAAAAGCTGAAGTAGTATACATATAGAAAGGGGCACTGGTCTTATATATACAAACCAGTGAGTGTTGATCAATGTGTACACCTGTGAAGCCACCTGTCTAAACAAGATGAGAACAGTATCAGCATCCCAGAGGATCCGTGATACCTAGAGAAGCCAGGACTAATTAAAGGAGACCTACTCTTTTGGAGCTTTGAAGTGGCTACAGTCTTTTTTGGTAAGTATGTTTTTATAACTAATAACAGCCCAGCTATCCCTTTACCCCTTTGCCAGATCAGTCACAGGTGAATTTCTGGCTATTTCCCACCTGTCATAAACAGAGGCAGATGTATTAAGTGTAATTGTAAGTCTGGAAACCTACCATTTATTCTAGATTCAAAGCAATCTGGAAATTGCTGACTGATTTCACAGAGGTAGAGTGGCTTTCAGAGCATCATTCTAATTTGGGTCTGCTGCTTAATGACCTTGTCAGTACGGGCAAGTCATTTGACCTCAGCAGCACTCAGTTTCTTCTGTGTGAGAGAAATAGCAGCCTTTCCTTAGAAACATAGTTGGGAGAGCTGCGAAGAGTTTTCAGTGTTGGGTGTATGGTAGCTGGGACTGTGGGGAGGGCTGTAGGTCTAAGGGGTAGAGAATTGGAATGTCCAAAGTTTTCAGGACTAGAGCAGAAAGGATTTTACTCCACTGATAACACAGTCAAGAATGTATTTTCCTAGAGCTAGAGGTGTGGCTTAGTTGGTAGAATGCTTGCCTCATATTCATGAAGCTCTGGGTTCAATCCCCAGCACTGCACAAAGCTGGTAGGATGGTTCAACTGAAATCCCAGCACTGGAGAGGTGGAGGCAAGAAGACCAAAATTTCAAAGTCATCCTCAGATGCATTGTGAGTTGGATGCCAGGGTGGACTGTGTGAGATTCTGTCTCAAAAAACATATTTTCTTGCTCAGAATTTGAGAGGCTCCTTATCAAAAAGGTCTGATAAGGGGAGCATCTCCTTGGAGGTAGCAGGGCAATAACACTCTGACCCTAAACACTTAAGGACCCATGGTGTCTAGAGAACGTGTTATTTTGTCATTGCTTGTATATTATCTTTGCCTGAAACTACCATACTTACCAAGTGGAGGAGTCAACATCAAATGTTATTCTTTAGTCTTGCAACTCAGCTCTGAACTTTGTCAATTGCTGCAGTGTGGTCTGTGCTCTGAGGAATTTGACATTTATTGATAAATGAGGTAACACAAAGTACCAAAATTTCACCTTCAGAGACAATCTGATCTGAATACCAGAACCTCCTGGCTCTCAGCCAATCACTGTCTTCTGATGAGTGGAATTAGTGGCCATGGGTTGTTATGAGAATGGGGAGGATAGACTCAAGGGGTATGGCAAATAGACTTTATGGCTTGTTCATCCTGGCTGGAAATGTTTCATCTCAGACATAACTGAACAAAAATGCCATGCCCCATTGGATTCTGATTTTTTTTCCTAGTCTAAATGGATACAATTCATTTGATTCATTTCCAGCCACTACTTATAGCTACATTTGCTCATTTTCCTTTCTGAGGTAGTACCTAGGGTGTAGACAGATCTCTCTCTCTCTCTCTCTCTCTCTGTGTGTGTGTGTGTGTGTGTGTGTGTGTGTGTGTGTGTCTGTGTTTACAATGTAGGCAAGGGTTCTTACTGGAAATAAATTAGATCTGAGTATGAGTATTTATTAAAAAATAAAATTTCAAAGAATATATGTTTAGCAATATCGACTCCCCTCTACATTCTACAGGAAGGAAAATATAATGAAGACTTCTATGGAATGGAAAAGAGCTGGCTTGTTGGTTAGAGTCCTTGCCATGCAGGTGTCAGGCTCTAGCTTCCATTCCCAGCCCTGCAACACAAATGTGACAGTGATGAGAGACAATGTTTGCTAGGTCTGGTGGTGCGCATCTTTAATCCCAGCACTCAGGAAGCAGAGGCAGATGGATCTCTGGGAGTTTGTGTCCAACCTGATCTACACAATGAAGTCCAAGTGTAAAAAATAACAAAAGCAAGACATACAGAAGAAAGAGGTCTGATATGATTAGTGCCTTTTGTGGACTTTATAGAAATGTCTAACTGCACAAACACTTGTCTAAGACACATGTAAAGTAGGCATATAGTGAGGGCACCACAGAAAAGCACAGTAAACCCATCTCTGCCAGGCTTAAAGAGGCCCAACTCTGACACACCCATGGGATGCCTCCCCAAGCCACCTCTTACACTTCCTTGTTGACTTCACTCCCCAAGGGAGACTACAGAAATGGTCAATCATGATAAATTACTTTAAAGTCACATTTTACCCACTGTCACAGCTATTTAATCTTTCTCCTTCCTTCCTCCCTTCCATCCTCTTTCACTCCCTCCCTCCCCACCCCCTCTCCCTCTCTCTCTCTTTCTCTCTATCTCTCTCTCTTTTTGACATAGTGCACAGGGTCTCACATAGCCCAGGCTGGTGTTCAGTTTTCTCTGGGGCTGAAGATGACCTTGAACTTCTGATTTTTTGTGCTTCCAGATGGGTTTTCCCGAGGTCTTGGGGATCAAACCCAAATCTTTGTGCATGCTAGACAAGCACTCTACAAGCTGAGGTACAGCCACAGCTCTGTTTTTAAAAATACTGTACCCATGTGGAGTGTTACAGGGAGAGAAAGGAATTGGGATAATGCTGGGTAGATTACAGTTGATATGGTGAGTTGTTACTGTCTCTAGGAAAACGCATGTGACTTGAAGGGGCTGTGCAAGGGGATGTGCTATTTTTATCCATGGGAGTTTTGATTATCCCAGGCCAGTTTTATGAGTCAATTGTTTTCTTGAGTAGGGTGACATTGAAGGAACTGACAAACTGAATGTTTATTCTTCTTGAAGAAGACAGGTCAGGAAGAAATTGGTCTGAATAGCAGCAACATATTGAGGTTAGATATAAAGAAAAACAATTTTGTTTGGAGGGCAGCATAAACCATTAAGGCAATTTTAGATCAATCTTTCTTGTAGCTTTTAGTGGATCATTAAATTCTCATCATTCTGAGGCAATTTAGACACAGGTTTATTTCATGTTATGAGACCAAACAAAATCACTGACCAGGAATCCTCCCAGTTATGATGGTACTCTGAATGTTTGCCTAGTGTGTGGCAAATCCAATATCCTCATAAATTGATAAGAGACAGGAGGAAGCATGCAGACTTAGACTATGGGATGCACATTGTGAAAGATCCCTCTTTCTTTTTGAGGGTGTGTGTGGTTGAAATATAGTTACATTGTGTTTTTCAGGCTGGGCTGAATTCAGTCTTTTTGCTTCAGCCTCTGGAGAACTGAGATTACAGATATTTACTACCATTTCCAGCATGAAAATGATTTTCCTGTTTCTTGTTTGTTTGCGTGCTTGCTTTCTTGCTTGCTTTTTGAGGTGGTGTCTCATTAGGTAGCTGAAACTTGTCTGGAACTCTCAATCTTGTTATCCTACTGCCTTTGTTTACTGAGTTATAGGATTACAGATGTGTCACCATGCCTGGCATTAGGGGACTTCTTAATGTAATGAAGGACTCCATTACAATTTTCGCTTATACAACATAGTCTATTCTAATATCTCTGGTCAGGGGTTGGTAAACTACAGCTCATAGACCCCATTCATCTTGATGTCCATTTTTGCAGTAAGTTTTCTTGTAACCACACTGCCTATTTGTTTACATATTGTCTACAACTGCTTTGGGGCAGTAGCTGCTGGAGGTTGCCACAGTATACATATGGACTGTAAAGCCTAAAACATTTGCTATCTAGTCCTAGACCTTTGATTATCAATCTTCCTTATGACTTGGCTATTTAACACAGTTCCTCATGTTGTGTTAACCCTAAACATAAAATTACTTTTGTTGCTACTTCATAACTGTCATTCTGCTACTATTAAGAATGTAATATTTTTGGAGATAGAGGTTTGCCATAGGGGTTGAAATCCATAGGTTGAAAACCACTGGTTTATATTATTTACCAAAATTCAATTATTTGTATAGTGTTTGGTATGTAATATGGCTGGATTTAACTCAGTGACAAAGTCCATGCAGAATTGAGTTGAAGGGTAAATTATATAGGCTCTCTCACAACATTTGCCCTTTTCTAGATATGACAGCAAAAAGCAGTGTCGGCTAAGTAATCTATAAAAATTATTTCATATTGAGCTAGATTTTTGGACATACAACAATGCTAGGATTCTGTCACTGGCTATAGGAAATGCTCAGATGATAACTGAATAAAATAGTTTAGAACACAGTGTTGAACTGCTTCAAACCAGAAGATGGACTATACTGATTATTATTTCATTTTCTACTTGACTAATCTATTTTATTTTCTGAGGCAGGGTCTTTTTACGTAGCTCTGGCTGGCTATATAGACCAGTCTGGCCTCAAACTCAGAGATTCACTTGCTTCTGTCTCTTGAATGCTAAACAAACTGTACCTATGTGGGGGTGGGGGCACTGACCTCCTTATAAAAGTGGCACCATGTTTACAGAGAACTTGCACACCTCCTCTCATATGCTTTTAATCACTGCCAAATTATAATAGTTAATACAATGTAACTTCCATGTCAATAGTAACTATACTGTGTTATTTAGGGAATAATGACAAGAAAAGAAAACTGTACATGTTCAGCACAGATGTATTATTTTATAATTTCATTCCTTGTGTCTTAGTTTTTACTCTGTTGGTTTGATAAAAGAGTTGGCAAAATCTACTACAGGGGAAAGGAGTTTAACTTTGGTTCACAGCTCAAAGTTACTGAATGCCTTGGTTACTTTTCTATTGCTGACAAAAATACCATGACAAAGACAGCTTACAAAGGGAAGCATTCAATGGGGGCTTTTAATTTCAGAGGCTGAGTTCATGACCATCATGGTAGGGAGCATAGCAGCAGGCAGGCAGGTTTGGTGCTGACAGTTTATATCTGATCCATAAGCACAGGGCAAAGGGAGAGGTTGGTGGGGAATGGAGCACAAACTTGGAAAGAGCCTGGAATTCTTGATTGTTTCTGTTAAAGGCTGTTTTGGAACTCATCTGTACCCTTCATACTTGTCAGGTACATGGAGAGATTTCCTTGGTTCCGTCTCCCCAGTTAGAACTCCTTATGAAGTAAAGAGTCTATTAATGGACACAGTGAATGTTTTGCAGTCATCTCTTTGGGATAAAGCCCAGACTTTCAGCTCATCCAGATCTTGCCTCCTAAACTTTGGAATTCAAGACAACTAAGCTCTTGGGACTTATGTTTCTCATTTGAAAAAAAAATAGTGAGAGCAATGATTCTTGTTGCTGACATGGGAAAACAGTATTGGGACACACATCTCTGTGGTGCCTTAGCGTAACTGTATGCCATATAAGCAGAGATACTTTTCACTAAAACAGAGAGGTTTTGTTCCACATGGTCTTTTCAAAAATATTTGTATACAACAACCCCTGGAAGGTGAAGATCTTGTGTCCATGGAGAACTTAGGTGACATTGGCTTGCCATCCAGTTTATAGTTTTCCCTTTTGCACAAAGCTCGGGTAGTGTAACCATTATAAAAGACTAGGAATCTGTAGATTTGGAGGCCCTCTCCTGTAAGGCAGCTCACAGTGTGGATAGGCTTCAGTTGGACTTCAGTTGTGGCTCCTTTTGGGAATTGGAGTTTGAGAAACTGAGGCATTGCTATTGTGAATGATGAGCTGTCCATTATCTGACTTAGTGTTGTTGGCTTCTTTGAGAGTGATGGACTATGGTTCTTTGTTCAGTTGGGCTTAGCCTAGAGAAGTAGGGTCCTGAAAACTCAATGGCCACTCAGTCTACTCCAAGCCAATGGCTTCTAGATTTGTTGTGTAAGAATCATGAAGATTGATGACTGAGGATGGTAGAGGAAGGGCAACCATGGTTTGCCTGAGGTAGAGAGGCACCTCCCTGTAGCAAGGAAAGGGAATCAAAGCTGAGTTGCCAGTTGGCTGGGTCCTTTTATGTTACTTCCTGAGCCTTATTGGCTTAGTCTGCTATAAAAACTAGGGATTGAGTTGTGATGCCTCTGTTTGGCTGAGCTGAATGAGTGTGGAGGATTGTGGTTGGGTGAAAGATATAAGAAGGCACCAACTCAGGAAAAACCCACCATCTGGGAAGGAAGACCTGCCTAAAGTTTTAAGGGTGAGAAAGAACCAAAATGTGAGGAGAGCTCGGGCCTGAAGTCTGCCATTTTCAGAACGAAGTTCAATATTCATAACAAAGGTCAACTGTTATCTTGGAGAGTTAAGGCCTTTAACAATTCCCAGCTTCTGAAGTAAATTCACGGCTTTTGAATCTAGCTTCCATATTCACTGCCTGTATGGAATCCACTAAGACGCTGATTGTGCTAGTTTGTAGATGTTCCTTCTGAGATAAGCTCAGTGCTTCTCTATAAGCTTAGGGCTTCTCTACATGTATAGAGCGCATTGAGAAACAGCTCTGCCAAGCTCCTCTATTTCCTAACTAGCTATATACAATATCTACTGTGTGTGAGGTTCTAAGTTTGACTAAAAATAAAAGGATGGGTTCTTTTTTTTTTCATTTTGTAAAATAAAATCTTTTTATGCTAGCTGACATGTAAAAACATCACACAGGTTACTTAAGGAAGCCATGAAAACACTTGCCCAGTCCCAAACTGTGTACTTCTGAGTGAATTTCTATATAGTTAGAATTAACCAATCAATAGGACTTTATTTGCAATTTTATAATTTTAGTGTCAATTACATCTTTAATTAATTAGTTAATTAATTTTTATGGTTATTGCTCCTTCAATACTCAGAAAGCTTACCACTCATGAAAAAGAAAAAAACTGAGTTAAAGCTAGGAAAATTTTTTCTTGAAGAAATGAAGAGGAAGAGAAAACAAAATGTAAAGATTAAAAAAGATTAAAATTATAAGTGAGGTAATGAGGTAATACTAGGAACAGGAAATGAGTCATGTAGATGAAAATATACGGAAAATTAAAATTTATAACGAGGAGTTGAACATGGTGGCACCTGCCTTTAATCTGCTCAGGAAGCAGAGGAAGGTGAATCTCTGTGTGTTCGAGGACAGCCCGTTCTTCATAAGAGTTTCAGGATAGCCAGAGCTACATAGAGAGACCCTGTCTCAAACAAACAAATAAAACACAACAAATTAAAAAAAAAACATGACAATGATAACACAGAAGCCAAGAAGAATAAAACCAGAGTTAAAGTGTTCTATGATATTATTAGCATTTGGGGAAAGTGATAAAATTGTTACTTGTTTTAGAGTATACAAAATAGTCATGATTTAATCATTAGCACAAGAATACAGATTACAACAAATTTATATGGAGAGAAGTAGAGCAATGAAATATTTAATTCAAAGCCAGTCAAGTAAAGGAATACTGAGAAATTAAATCAAAGGGTAGGGAATGAATGTGGTGTCTGAAATAACCTCAAATTTGCCAGTAATTACATGAAACATTAAATGATGAAATATTAATTTCTTTTGAACAGTTATATGTTGTACTACATAGAGTTGTTGATAAGTGCTTTGGATATTTTACTGATGATAGTGAATGCTCCATAATTTTTCTATCATAACCAATGTTGTATGAAAATTTATGTGCATAGAAACTTCCATTTCTATTTTTATACAACATTTAAATAGGTTGAAACAGTGGGAGAATATGGAAACACATCTAAAATTAATGACAGGTTGTTGAGATGAGTGACATTTTAATTAGCTTAGCTGAATTTCTATAATATATATTTGTCTATTGATATCTTAAAATTTCACTAAAATAAAATGCTGACAGGAACTGTAAACATTGCTCTCTCCTGATAGAAATATATGAAAAAAATTAATTTACCAACAGTATAATCATTCCACATTTTAACTTATTTATAAAATTTAAAAATCTCTCAAATTCTATGGCTATGAGGAAAAATTATCTCCCGTGACTATCTACTAAATTTGTTGCTCATTAAATGGATTACCCATGAAGTTACTGCTTAGGTTAGCCACCATTAGATTAGATGTTATGAGATTAGAATCTAAATATGGTGGGTCAAACTTTGGGTTGAGTTAGCTACTATTGGACCAATTCAAGATTTGATACAGGTGTACTGAGGTGGAGGCTAGCCAGCTAGGGTCTTCAAGGCCCTGGATGGTGGTAAGAAATCCATGCCCCGGATCCCTTCTCCTCCCACATCTTCAATGCAGTTCTGTTTAAGTTGCAGTTAGCCAGCTGGGGTCCTCAAGGCCTTGACTCACAGGAAGAAAGTCACGCCTATCTGATGCAGTTCTGCTCAAATGAGGACTAGCCAGCCACAGACCAGCAAGGCCCTGGCTGGTGGGAAGATATCCATGGGCCCATCTGGTGCCGGACGGTGGGGGGGCCATTATGATAAGCAGATGTGTAGTGACAAAATGAGAGAAAAAGAGAAGTAGGGTGGTTCATATGCTGTAGAAAGAGGTAGAAAAGCAGAAATGGAGACTGTGAGGAATAGGCTGATGTTGGAGGCCTGCTTGCTGTGGGAATTAAGACCTTGGCTAGGAATTCCCTTCCCCCTGCTGCCCTCAGGGCAGGCAGCTGAAACCACAGAAAAACAAAACACATGTTTACTAAGGCAAGATGTTCCTTTGTTTTCCACAACCTTGGGGCAGGCCTCTAACAACATCCTAACAGGTCCTTGGAACCTGAGATGAATAGCCACCCCCCTCTGCTTCCTCCTCTACCATCTGGTGCCAGGGTATAAAAGCCAGCCCTGGAGCAAAATAAAAAGAGAGACTTTTTAACATCAAGCAAGAGTCCTGTGTTGTTAATACCGACACCCTCCGCAGATTCTCAGTCCCCGGTCATGCAGATGCGGCAATTGGAGGTCCCACTGAGATCTGAAAGCGAGGTAAGTGGTTGGGGGTCATCCCTTGTGCTGTCCGGGATGTATTGGGGCAAATAGTAAAAAGAGAGATTGGGAATTCACCCAGAAAGGTTGAATTAGAATTTCAATTAAAGGAACTTTCAGAGGAACAGGAAACTGCAGTAAAGACAAAAACTCTCGAAAGCTTTTAAAAATCCATTCAACGGGCTAGTGCTTGGTTCATTATGGGCAGAGGCCTGAATATGCCTGATTAGGAGGAGGTCAGACACGACCTTCAGAAACTGCTAGAGAAAGAGGGGCCTGACAGTTTGGCCCTCTCCACCTTCTCCTTAGGGAGACTGGTAAAGGATGCACTTCTAACAGATAAGGTCCGCCTAAGACAAGTAATACATGCTGGTAAAGAAGTTTTAAAAGAGATACAAGAGATGGAGACTTGGCAGTCATTATGTTCTGAGTTGGAAAGTGAGGAAGATGAGCCCAAGAGGGTATCCAAGAAGACTCTGGGTGACCGTGCAGATCAGAGAAAGACCGTATCTTCAGGGGAAGACAGGGCCTTCCCTAAGGACTCTGGAAAGCAGCCCAAGGAGAGGTGCCCTCCTGAAAGCTGCCTATATCCTTCCTTGTCAGATATAGAAAATGAAAGTAACTCAGATCCCGACTCAGAATCGGAGGAAAAACAATTGTTTGCCAAGATCGCAGCTCTTATTAAAAAGGAACTGAGAAAGGCTAGAATCAGAGATCGGACAGCAAGGGCAAAGAGTCCCCCTCCATACACCAGGGTAGATGTTTCTGTCCTCTAGGAAAACTTCTGGCCCTCGATCTGGCCTAAGCAGAGTGGAATTGTCACCCTTCAGGGGATTGTGCAAGCAATCCCTCAAAAGAGACTAAGAATTTTAAAATGGAGAGATGCTGAGGGCCATTTAGGTTAATTCCAGCTTTATATCCTGGCTGGCCTCCCCACTAATTTATGGGGACAGGATCTCTTTCAAGAGATGGGAGTTGGCCTTACTACCCAAACCCTTGCCCAAAGCACTCGGCCAAAAAACAAAGCTCTCCAGATGATGTATAAAATGAGCTGGGACAAAGGAGGAGGACTAGGTATGCTGGAGCAAGGAGAAGTTTGCCCTGTGGCCACTCTCCCATTAGGCACCTGGGCTCCAAGCAATAGAAAAGGATTTGGCCATTTTTAATGAGGGTGGCTGTTGCGCCACCAGCCCCCATACCCATTACATGGCTTTCTGATGATCCCTTGTGGGTGGAACAGTGGTCCTTACCAGCAGAAAAACTTCAGGTGGCTCACCAACTACTTCAAGAACAATTGGAGGCAGGACATGTGATCCCCTCCAACTCCCCCTCGAATTCCCCTATATTTGTGATTAGAAAGGCTTCAGGAAAATGGAGATTGCTCCAGGATTTGAGGGCCATTAATGCAACAATACAGCCTATGAGAGCCCTTCAGCCTGGCTTGTCCTCACCTGTGGCTATCTCTAAAGATTGGCATCTAATTATTATTGATTTAAAGGATTGCTTACTTACATTCTGCTGCACTCCCAAGATAGCCCCAGGTTTGCATTTAGCCTTCCTTTGATTAATTTTTGGGAACCAGCCCTTCTCTTTCAATGGGTGGTGCTATACCCGGGGATGGCTAATAGTCCTACAATATGCCAGGCTTATGTGGCTGCCTGCCTGGATCCTATCAGGCACAAGTTTTCTGATCTTTACTTTATCCATTACATGGACAATATTCTGCTGACAGTGCCTGCTGAAGAGAGATATCTTTGCTAAATTACAGGAGCTCCTGGAGGCTTGTGGCCCCAGAGAAGTTTTAAAAGAAGCCTTCTTACACCTATCTGGGCCATCAAATCCAACAGACCGGCCTCCGGCCTCAAAGGTTCTAAATTGATTATTTAAATTTAAAAACTCCATGATTGGCAAAAGTTTTTGGGAGATGTTCAATGGATCTGCCCCTCCCTTTCTATTAAAACAAGAGAGCTTAGACCCCTTTATGACATTCTTCTGGGGGATCCAGCTCCAACCTTCCCCAGTCAAATTACACTAGAGGCCAAGGAAGCCATCCAATTGATATAAAAAGCATTGAAAAAGCCCATCTTTGCCGCCTAGATTATGAACAACCCCTTTTTGTGGTAGTACTTTCCTCTAGGTTTTTACCCATGGCTGTTTTTTGGCAAAATGGCCCTAAGAAGGTGGTATCCCCCTGTTATGATTTGATAATACAATTGTTATGGAAAGCACATAGATTTAGCATCCGAATCTTTGGAAAGCCCCCTGATAAGATCATTCTCCCCTATGATAAGAAAGAGGTTGAGCATTTACAGACCTCTCATGATGGGTGGACATTCTTTATCACATCTATGGGAGCCAGATTTGAAAACCACTACCCAAATAGCTCCTTGCTGTCCTTTTTTAGGCAGAACCCTGTAATTTTTCCTAAGATTATAAAGGAGTCTTCCCTTTCAGGGGCGTGCACAGTATTTACGGATAGCTCCTCTAAGGGTTTTGCTGTAGTAGTTTCTGGTCAAATGCAAAAGAGGACACCTACAGGGAAAATGTCCGCCCAGGCTGCCAAATTGGTTGCTTGCCTAATGGCCTTTCAGTTGTTTGATAAAGAACCTTTTAATCTATATACTGATAGCATTTATGTTGCTAATATTGTAAAGCCATTGGAGACTTCTCCATATGTTCTTCCCACCTCTCAAGTTCATTCTCTTCTAGTTAAGCTTCAACATCTTATCTGGCAGCGGATACAGCCTGCATTTTTGGGGTACATACATGCCCATAGAGGCCTCCCAGGATCCCTTGCCCAGGGCAATCAACTTGCTGATTCCTTAACTCGACCCCCAATAGTCATTTTCACAGAGGAGCAACATGCTCACCAGCTTCATGAGCAGTATCACCTAAATGCACACTCTCTTAAGTTTCATACTAACAGCTCCTTATCTGTTGCCACTCAGATTACTTCTCGATGCCCTGATTGTGTCCCTTATCATAATTCCCCCAATGAGGGGGTGAATCCCTGGGGTCTAAGGGTTAACAATATTTGGCAAATGGATGTCACCCACCTGCCCCAAGCAGGAAAATTAAAATATATACATGTTTCTGTGGATACATATTCTAAGGTGGTTGTTGCGTCTTTACACTCTGGAGAAAATATTAAAATGTCATCTCTCATTGTTTACAGGCCTTTGCCTATATGGGTGTTCCTGATGGGTGGCCCTGCATATGCTAGTCATTGCTTATTGGCCTTCTGCAAGGAACATCATATTAATCATTCATTTGGCATCCCACACAACCCTATGGGACAAACCATCGTGGAATGTATTCATGCTACCCTTAAACAATATTTTAATAAAATAAATAAAGGGGGAATATAGGACCTTCCCCAATTCTCAATTATCTACCATACTTGAATTTTTTTTTGACTATAGATAAAAATAACTTGTCTGCCGTGGAGAGACATTGGAACAAACCCTCTCAAACATTGGGATGGGTCAGATGGAAGGACATAATTACAGGACAATGGCAACCACCCACCCCCTATTAGTTAGGGTCTGAGGGGCTGTTTGTGTTTTTCCCCAGGAACAGAGAAACCTATTTGGATAACAGAACGACATGTTCACCCTGTGGATCCTGATTGGGAATGTAGTCCTGCTTTACTGGAATCTCTGGCCCACAGAGGGATGGACGGTTTGGGCCTTGGTGAGGAAACCCCCCTCCTGATGCCAGTTAGTCAGGAGGGTTTCCTGTTTCCCTCTTTCTTTTCCACCAATCATTCCTTGGGACTACCGGCTGCCAGTGTGCCACTGGAAACTTCATTACTGAGTAATTTGACCTTCCTGACCTGCTTCCAGAGAGTGCTTAATGTTTCTCAATAGCCCAATGGCTCATTCTCGGTGTCATGCATAGTTTTGAGTAATGCTTCTATTGCTGATTTTCACCCCAATGCCAGTATGAGCAATTGCTTGGGTCCTAGAGATGTCCTATACCCTATAAACTTCCAGTGTTAACAGGGGAATGCTACTACATGGCCTCCTATACCCGGGCCCCTATGCTGGAAGCTCCCCCAAAGCTATGACTTGCATAGGCCCTTGCCTTGGGGACACTGTGCACCACAAAATCCATGGTGATTGAAAGGAAAAGGGTCTTTGTGGTGGTCCAGACATCGCTTTCCCCACAAGAGAAACACAAATCAAGCAGGAATGATCCTAACATTAACACATCTGTTGGGAGAAATTTCTCAGTGGTCAGTTGCCACCCTTTATGTGGGTGACCTTTAATGGGTCCTTGGGGGAGGGAGAATCTCTCAATTGTTCTTCCAGAACCTGTTCCCTGAGCAACTGCTGGTCCCCAAAGGACACCAGTGCCCTGATAGGTCGAGTTCCTGCCCTTGCCCCAATGGTGATGGAAGACTGACATGGCAAAAAAGAGATTGTCCTCTACCGCCCAAGAAGGGACTTTGGTATTACTGCTGCCATCATTACTGCCATTGCCGTGTCGGTGACTGCTGCCACCATTACAGGGATTGCTGTTGCTCAGTGTGCCGCTGCCAATGCAGAGACTGTTAACCAGCTGGCAGGTAGAGTCAGCGAAACTCTGGCTAAGCAAAATGTCCTGAATGCTCATATTCAGTTTGGACTCCTTAACTTAAGTCAGCAAACTGCCTTACTTCAAGAACAAATTGGTGTATTGTGGCTGGTGTAGCTGGCTTCCTGCTCACACTTTTGACATTCCTCTTGTGTCACCTTGTTTGAAATGCAAAATGTCTCTGTAGGGGGTCAACCACCTCAGTGCATACTTGGTGGGGCCTTGGAATTCTTTTGTAAACTTTACCAGTGTACTGGCTCACCTGATTGTAGAGGTCAGTATGACTCCAATTACTCCTATTTCAGCAGAGGGCTGGTGGAATGCCATGGCCCAGATCGGAGGTTGGATACAGCATTGGGTGGCACATTGTCTCTAAGGGTCTTGGGACTGGTAGCGGCCTGGGCAGGGATTCTTGCACTATGCAAGATCCGACAGACCTTTTCACAAAAGGAGCAGTTATATAAGACAAGTGTTGCTCAGTCTGGCCCATGGCTCTCACAGCAGTCATGAAGTCTTGTTACAGATACTGCAGAAATGAGGATAACCTATGGCGGGCAACTTGTAGGGAGACCTCCTGCTTAAGACATGGGGTTGCCAGGTCCCCCGAGGAAGGGTAAGGGATGGCACACTCTACATGACCTAATCCAGGGGTCTCTCATAAGAAAATAAGAAAGGGGGAATTGTGGGAATTAAGACCTTGGCTAAGAATTCGCTTCCCCCTGTTGCCCTCAGGGCAGGCAGCTGAAACCATACATGTTTACTAAGAAAAACTAAGAAAAACAACACATGTTTACTAAGGCAAGATGTTCCTTTGTTTTCCACAACCTTGGGGCAGGCCTCTAACAACATCCTAACCGATCCTCGGAACCTGAGATGACTAGCCACCCCCCTCTCCTTCCTTCTCTTCCATCTGGTGCCAGGGTATAAAAGCCAGCCCCTGGAGCAAAATAAAAAGAGAGCCTTCTTAACATCAAGCAAGAGTCCTGTGTTGTTAATACCGACACCTTCTGCAGATTCTCCGCCCCCGGCCATGCAAGCTCAGCACTTGCCACCTGGAGTCATGGTGAAGATGGTGAGGAGTGATGGGAGAGGTCTGCTTGCCACGAGGGGCCACGCTGATGTCTGGGCCAGGATGCTGCCAAGGGCCATGTCTAGATCCCTGTAGGCAGCAGTCAGGGTCTGTGTTGATGTTTGTGGCTCCTGTTGCCATCGAGGGCCTTGCTGATTCCAGTAGTCTGGGCCACCACCTGGAGTCATGCTGCTGCTAGTGCTGTATGGATTTGAGTGGTCTTTGCCACCACCTGTTTAGGTTCATAGTCCTACTGTAGCTGGGGTCTATGTTGAAGTCCATGGCCCATGTTGCCACCAAAGGCCACATGAAACCTGGGGTCTCAGCCACAACTTGTTGCCTTGTTGGTAGTCAGGGGTAGTGCTGCTGCCAGAGCCATCCTGATAGAAGTGGCTGGGCCTACTACCTGGATTGTTGACCCAACTGAGCTGTTGCCTGGGGCTAACTCTGGGTTCATAGTTCAGGTACAGCTGAGGTTTGTGTTGAAGTCTGCAGCCCAGGTTTCCATTAGGGCCCACACAAGGGATCTGGATCTAGGCCACAGCCTGTGACCTTGTTGGAGTCTAGGGGCCATGTTTACAGCAGGGTGCATGCAGATCTCAGTGACTTGTGCTCCACCCATGGCCTCAGAGTCATCCAGACTTAAGCTGCTCTCAAGGGCCATGTTTGGGTCTGTGGCCCTGTAATAGCCAGTGGCTGGATTGACATATGTGGCTCCTGTTGTCATCAAGGGCCTTGAGGATTCCCAGGATCAGGTCAGCCACCTGAGTTCAGGTTGGTGTGTGAGGACCATGTTGTATCCAGATCTGAGTGGCCTGCATGGTTACTCAATGCCATGGTGACAATAGGGCCAGAGTTGGGGGGCGGGGCACACTGCCACTGGAACCCGTGCTGACCTCAGTGGCCTGCACTGCCACCTGGGATGATGGTGACATCCAGATCCGCCTGCTGCCGAGGACCATATCCATGGTCCTATGTCGGTTGGAGTATGTGTTGAAGTCTGAGTCCACGTATTGCCACCAAAGGTCACATAGAAGCCCAGAGTTGGGGCTGCAACTTTAGGCCTTGGTGGTGTTCAGGGGCCATGATGGTGCCAGAACCATTCCAATCTGAGTGGCTGGTGCTTCCATTCAGAGGCAGTATCATATCTGGGGTTCGTGGTCCAACTGTAGTTGGGGTCTGTGTTGATGTCTGTGGCCCGTGTCACTTCAGAGACCCTTAGTAACCATGCAAAATGAAATCAGATGGCCACACTAAGCTTAACCCTTTGCTGGCCCAGGGAAAGCTGACAGTGCCTTTTGCTGGACACTGCCTCTACGGCAAGATAGCTGACTCTTGCATACAGGAGAGATGGCCCCACTCCTTACCACAGGCTAAGATGAACATACCCTTTGAGCATATGCTTGTCAGAGCTGACTCTCCCCCTTCACCTGAGGTGTGTGGCCCCAGTGCCTGTACTGGCTAGCTTAGCTACCACCCAGGCCCACAGCTGGGTGTTGGGTTGTCTCATCCTAACATCTATTCCATCTCAGACCTGCTGGAGCTTGTGAAGGGACAGGTTCTATGGAATGACATGCACAAGAGTGAGGAGCCAGTGATGATGGTGTACCAGAATCCAGAGACTCATTGCATTTGCTAGTAAAGCTGATAGGACAAACTGTTCCCAATGCCACCAGGACAATGAAGAGGTGTTAGAGAGGCGGGAAATAAGGGGAAGTGACGAGGTTTTCTTGTTTTTCTCAAGACAGTGTTTCTCTGTGTACTAGCTCTGTAAACCAGGCTGGCCTCGAACTCAGAGATCTGCCTGCCTCTATCTCCCAAGCGCTGGGATTAAAGGTGTGTGCCACCATCAACTGATGGCATTAACTTTTTTTTTTTTTTTTTTTTTTTTAAGGAGACCTGATATCATGTATTCCAGGCTGGCTTTGCACCTAAATCAGGAGAATGTTGAAACCCTAAGCCTCCCATCTCTATCTCCCTAGCGTCAGAATCACAGGCAAGAACTACCATTCCTTGTTTATGAGGTACTAGGGATTGAACTCAGGACCTTGTATGTGGTAGGCAAGCACTCTACCAACTGAGCTATAAACCAAGCTCCTTACACGGACCCTTGATTGAATCAGTCTTTGGTAGATCAATACCTGATTCCATCAGCCACAGGTACTGTCCTAGAGTTTATCTGTCTTACACAACCTGATCATAGTCCATCATTGAGAGATGCCAGGGCAGGAACTCTAGAGACCATGGCAGAAGGATGCTTACTGGCTTGCCCTCCATGGCTTCAGTCTGCTTTGGTATTCCACCTAGTGCCACCTGCTCCTGGTAGCATTAGCCACAGTGGGTTGAGCTCTCCTACATCAGTCATTAATATAGGTAGCCTAATGAATGAATTTTCTCACAGTTTCTGCTTCACAGATGACTCTAGCTTGTGTCAAGTTAACCAAAAACTAACCAGCCTAACAAGCACAGGTATAGCTCATTAGGTTAGCTGCTAAGACACTCAAACCCCTGATTATATTAGCCACCATTTGAATCTGCCATCAAATGGCCCAAACACTGATTGGATCAAATCCTACATTGAGTCCTTGTATATGCCAAACACAGAATAAAATAGATCAACTCTTGACTGAATCGACCTTTAATTGGATCAAGTGCTGATTGGATCAAACACTGATAAGACCACTCCTGATGAATCCAGACCTGATTGGTTCATCCCCTTGATTGACTTGAAATCAATCTGGATCAGTTTTATCAAATCATTCATGATTACATCATTGAATTGGCCCTAGTTGAGTTTCAGACACTGAGTAGATCAGTGTTTGGGACTGGTGATATTGCGAAACTGTGAATTATATCCAATCTTCTCAACTGTTCTTCTTGTCCTTCTGAGAGGAAAACTCCCAACCTTTCATGTCAACTATTTCTGTTCCACTGTTTACCTCTGGGTCCATCCATGTCAACAGGCTTGACATCCCACATTGCTTATCTAGTTGTATTATGTTTCATCATTGACAGTGATAGGCTTGGCCTCTTCTCCAGAGTCTTCTCAGACTTACCTCCACTCAGAAGCTTTTCATAGCTAACCATGGGCCTGCTCCAGTTCCTGTCATCACTCCTGAGGCCTCGTTAATCCTATGATCACATGTCCATTGCACAGATTATTTCCCACCAGACCTGGCAGCAGACAGGTGGCAGTCAGTGTGTGAAGGCTCCCTATAGAATGTTATCTCATCTATGAGGAAATCTTACTTGGCCTGACTTACTGAGCAGGTTCTCTTGCCCATGGGCATGGTGATAACATTGCTGTCTGAGCTTCCCATTCTCCCTTGTGACTTCTCCTTTGAACTGCTGCCTGGGAACTCTCAGAAAATGCCCCAGTATGCCTTGCATGCAAGGCTGTAATGGAGGTACTACCAACTCAGACCTAGAGAAGGAGTCACAGTCAGTAGATGATGAATCTTGTCACAGACCTACCTCCTCATGATTTTGGCCACATACATACATACATGTTGTTGTTACTATTATTATTGTTAAGTCAGGTATTATTGCTAAGCCTAGGCAACACACTTCCATAAACCATCCATGCCCCCTTTGGGGATCTTTGGCTCTAGGTACCTAACCCCTCTGTCCCTAGTTAAATACTTGGGGAAACAGCAGCTATTAGGAATGCATCAGTGTTTGGAGACACAGACAAGTGCTTAGGGTTGACCCCTGGAGGATTAGAGTCCTTGCTCATCATGGCAGATACATTGGCAGCAGGCAGGAAGGTGTGGCACTAGAGCACTAGCTAAGACGGTATGGGCTTTTGAAACATCAAGGCCCAGTCTTAGTGACATAATTCCTCTGATAAGGCCATACCTCCTAGCCCCTCTCAAATAGTTCCCCCAGCTGGGACCAAGCAGTTAGACCTATGAGGCTATACCCATAGATCAGTGCCTTAATCGTCTATCAAAGAATTTTCCTCATATAGTAGCTGGGAGCTAACAGAGAGACTCACAACTGGATAATGTACAGAGAGTGGAAGATTGTGGAGCACTCAGTCCTAGACGGGATGTCTTCATTCAGTTCCACCCCTCAGGACTCTGGCAAGAGGAGGTGAAAAGATTGTAAAAGCCATAAGGGATGAGTGACTCCAAGGAAACAGCATCTTCCAGACATAATAGGAACCCAGAGATTGAATGTGCACAAGGCCTATTCAAGTTTAAGCCAGATAGGGTCCCAGGGCTGAGAGGGGCAAGTGGACACAGATTCCCATCCCCAACCAAAAAGCTACCTGCAACTGACATCTGCTTACAAAGGAAAGATTAGTTTTCTCCAATGGACTCTCACTGGGAATGTTACCCATACTTTAAGTGGTTTGCCCATAAGTAGATAGTCAAAGAAAAGTGAACTCAGTGGTTTTTTTGTAAACTTTTTTGTCTCCTATTGTTTTGTCTGGGCATTTTTTGTTTTGTTTTGTCTTACTAGTGCTTTGCATGTATGATATGATATCTAATTTTGTGTTTCTATGATTTGTGTGTGTGTTTGTCATATTTTTTTCTTTTCTTAAATTATGGTTAGTTTCCTGTTTTGTTTTGTTTTCTAAAAAGAAACAGAAAGAAAAGGCATGGAGCTGGGTGGTTGGAGAGATGGAGAGCATCTGGGAGCAGGGGAAACCATAATCAGACTATATTGTATAAAAACATTTTCTTTCATGGGGACCATTCTCATTCAAACTACCACAGAAACCCATCTCAAATAATCAGGTTGAGCAAATGAGAAGAAAAATACGTACTTCCATATTCATATAAAACTTCTGGCACAAAGAATTTTCATGAAATTTAAAGTGATGATAAATACAGATAATTATATGATGATTATTCATAAAATCATTAATTAAACTCTGACTCACATGTACTTGTAGCATCTAATACATAACCTGGCTATTGGAATATTTTAGAAAAATATATTAATAAAATTTTAAATATCACTGCATTGCAACTATTTATCAACAAATATGAATGTAGTTGTAGTCAATTCTTATAATGGAAGATGTTAGCTAATATCCAAGAAACACAATTATAAATAATACATTCTATACCCACTTCAAATGTGTTCTTCCTGATAAATATCTGCTGAAAAACACCTAAGAAAAGCAACTTGGTGAAATGGTTTATGCTGGGTCCCTGTTTGAGAGTATGGTATATTTTGGAGGGGAAGTCTTGGTGGCAAGAGTATGAAGTTCTTTGCAAAGTCAGGAAGCAGAGAGAGATTAATGCTGTCTTTTCAGTTCTTCTCTCCTATTTATTTATTTGTTTATTTACTTATTTATTTATTTATTTTGTTTTTTCGAGACAGGGTTTCTCTGTATTGCTATGGAGGCTGTCCTGGAACTCACTCTTGTAGACCAGGCTGGCCTCGTACTCACCTGTCTCTGTCTCCCCAGTGCTGGAATTAAAGGTGTGTGCCACCAATGCCCAGCTCTTTTCTCCTTCTTAATGAGTCTAGAAGTTCTTGTTTAGGGTTGGTTTTCTTTCTTCATTTAAATATCTCTGGAAACACTCATAGACACACTCAGAAGCTTGTCTCCTAAATCCATTGTCATTCTAAATCCAGTTAAGATGGCAATCAAGATTAACCATCACAACAAATAAAATATTCATGGGATCTGGAATAATAATTAAAAAAAAAACTTCCAAAGTAATGTGGTTAAGAGCATATAAAGAACAAAATAATCCACTCTCCATTTAAAAAAAATTGCCAAATCTGTACATTAAGGGGCTTCTTGAGGGTGTCTCATATTTTTAAAGCTAGCCTAGTATCTTTTTTGATAAATTTTTATTTAAATTTGAAATAAGCTTGCTTTACATATCAATCCCAGTTTCCACATCCTCCTGCCCTCCTCTGCCCCCCTAATCTCCATCCCATCCCCTTTCTGCTCCCCAGGGAGGGTGAGGCCTTCCATGGGGAGTCTTCAAAGTCTGTCATGTAATTTGGAGCAGGGCCTAGGCCCTCCCCCCATGTGGCTAGATGGAAGGAGTATCCCTCTATGTGAAATGGGCTCCCAAAGTCCATTCATATACTGATCCATTACCAGAAGCCCCATAGACTGCCCAGCTCCTAACTAACACCCACATTCAGGGAGTCTGGGCCAGTCCTATACTGGTTTCCCAGCTATCAGACTGGAGTCCATGAGCTCCCCCTTGTTCAGGTCAGCAGTTTCTGTGGGTTTCTCCAGCCTGGTCTTGACCCCTATGTTCATCACTTCTCCTTCTCTGCAACTGGATTCTAAGAGTTCAGCTCAATGTTTAGCTGTGGCTGTCTGCTTCTGTTTCCATCAGCTACTGGATGAAGGCTCTGGGATGGCATATAAAGTAGTCATCAATCTCATTATCAGGAAAGGGCATTTAAGGGAGCCTCTCCACTATTGCTTAGATAGTTAGTTGGGGACATCCTTGTATATCTGTGGACATTTCCCTAGTGCCAGATTTCTCTTAAAACCTATATGGCTCCCTCTATTATGGTATCTCTTTTCTTGCTCTCCTGTATTCCTCCCCCAACTCAATCTTCCTACTCCCTCATGCTCAGCTCTCCCCTCCTCTTCCTCTTAAGACTCTCTCCCCTCAACCCATGCTTCCAATTTGCTTGGGAGGCCTTGTCCCTTTTCCTTTCTCCAGGGACCATGCATATCTCTCGTAGGGTCCTCCTTGTTTCTCTCGCTTTTCTGGTGGTTTGGATTGTAGTCTGGTAATCCTTCATTCTATGTCTAAAAACCATATATGAGTGAGCACATACCGTGTTTGTCGTTTTGTTACTGGGTTACCTCACTCAGGATGGTTTGTTCTAGTTTCATCCATTCCCCTTCGAGTATCAAGGTTCTATTGTTCCCCTCCCCTCCCCCCCCCCCCGCTGAGCAGTACTCCATTTTATAAATGTATCATATTTTCCCCATCCGTTCTCCAGTTGAGGGGCATCTAGGTTGCTTCCAGGTTCTGGCTATTACAAAAAATGCTACTATGAACATAGTTGAACAGATGTCCTTGTATGAATGTGCATCCCATTTTCCTGAGTAAATGTCATACTGATTTCCAAAGTGGCTTTACAAGTTGGCACTCCCACCAGCAGTTGAGAAGTGTTCCCCTTTCTCCACATCCTCTCCAGCATAAACTGTCTTTGGTGTTTTTGATTTTTAACCATTCTGACAGGAGTAAGATGATTTCTCAGAGTTGTTTTGATTTGTATTTCCCTGATGGCTAAGGATATTGAACACTTTCTTAAGTGTCTTTCAGCCATTTTAGATTCCTCTATTGAGATTTCTCTATTTAGTTCTGTACCCCACTTTTTAATTGGCTTATTTGGTGTTTTGTCAACTAGCATCTTGAGTTCTTTGAATATTTTGGAAATCAGTCCTCTGTCATATGTGCTGTTGGTAAAGATCTTTTCCCAGTCTGTGGGCTGCCGTTTGGTCTTGTTGTCTGTGTCCTTTGCTTAGTGTCTTATTAATAGTATTGCCACGTGAGACAGAAATGTGCATAAACCAAAAGAAACAGAATTTGGAGGTGATTTTCTAAGCTATGTGTATTTTAATCCACGCAAAAAAAATGACTCCTAATGTTTGGAGGTGTTGATTTTAAGGCAGTAAGTTTTGCTCGTCTCAGTTTCATTAAGTGAAATTATTCTTGTGTGGACCAGAAGGTTCCTTTCAAAAAAGGATTTCAAGCCTAATGAGATGGATTGGATCTATAGATAAAAATGCTGCATTTCAAGTCTGGAGTCCTTCAAGCCTGAAGACCTGGGCTAGACTTCCTGTGACACATAGGATGGAAGGAGAGAACAGGCTTCTATAAGTTGTCCTCTGACCTGAATAGGAGATCCACTGTACACACAAAGCAAAAAATAATTTAAAGAGGATTTTCAAAGTTCAAGACATGGCCCAATGGTTAAGAACACTTGTTTGCCTTATAGAGGACCCATATTCTGTTCCCAAATTATATATGGTGGTTCATAACTGTCAGTAAGTCTGATTCCAAGGGATCTTGTGGAGTCTTCTGACCTCCTTGGGCATCAGGCATGCATATGATGCACAAACATACATATAGACCAACACCTATATACATAAAATAAACGGATGAAAAACATAAAATGAGGATTCCCTCGTCAGGATATTCAAAGCAGTCATTCTCATCTCTTGGATTATCCATATTCTCTTTTAGCTCAGCAATTTCCAGCTTACTTTAGCAAGTCATTTATTCCACCCATGGTGGAAGTCCATTTCCAGGTATATTGGACATTTTTGATCCTTGTGGGCTCAGGAGCCCTCTTTTAAGGACACAGTCAGTACCAACATATTTTTTCTTACACTGTAGATGACACCAATTGAGAGAATCACTGGTAACTCTTAGAGCTGGAGAAATTAGTCATTTACTTCCAACTGGAGTGCTTCACTCACAGCTTTGTGGATGGATTGGCCATCAAGATTCAAAGACCATATTGAGAACAGATATAAAAGAAAACTTTGATGTTGTGGAATATTAGTTTAAGATGTGTTACATTTGTTCATGCTATAGAATATTTGTTTAATGATGCAAAGATGTGTTATATTCTTATTCTTTTATGTTACATTTGTTTAACTCTGTAAAGCTGTGTTACTTTGCCTACCTAAAATACCTGCTTGGTTTAATAAAGAGCTGAGTGGCCAATAGCTAGGCAAGAGTGAGAAATAGGCAGAGTTGGAATTCAAAGAGAATAAATAGGGGAAGAAATCTATTGAAGAGAGTGAGGAATGAGAAAAGGAGAGGAGGACACCAGGGGCCAGCCACCCAGCTACATAGCCAGCCACAGAGTAAGAAGGAAAGAAAGATATATACAATAAAGAAAGGTTAAAAAGTCCTGAGGCCAAACATAGTTAAAGAGAAATGGGATAATTTAAGTTAGGAAAGCTGTCTCTTCCCAAAGTCAAAGTGAAGAAATCATAGACTATACCTGGTAATTTTCTCATCCTATCATCTAAAACTAGCAACATCATTGCTTCATCTTTGAAATATCAGGGAAAACGTCTCAAGTCGTTCTGACTACAAAGAGCTTTTCTTCTGGGATATGGCAGAGAAAGGGCTTCTGAAGAGTAACAGTCTCAATTTTAGAACTCCACTTTGCCTTAGACATCTCATGGGCACCGAAAGCCTGCCCCAAATCAGTCTTTTGAATATTGTCAATAGGGTGGCAGCTTCACTCTGGCATCCCACTCAGCTCCAGTTGGCATCAAACTCCCAGGATACAGTCTTCCTTCTCTGAGTCCTGTGACATTACTTCATGAGTGCCTTGAGAGACAGTTTAGCTCCCAGCAGCAGTTCTAATGAGAGCCTATCCTTATCTTCCCCTTCTGTGAGCCTTGTGGGAAAACACATTTGGCAAACTCCATAGGCTTGTCTTAAGCCATTCTCAGTTATGATAAAATACTGCAGATTAGGTGTCCTACTTTGCTTCTCTGTTGCTATGATAAAACTCTAAACAAAGCAAGTTGAGAAGAGAGCTTATTTGGCTTATACTTCTGTATCACTGTTCATCAGTGAAGGAAGCCAAGGCAGGAACTCCAGCATGAACCTAGAGGCACGAACTGAAACAGAGACCATAGAAGGAATGTTGCTTATTGGCTTGCTCAACCCAATTTCTTATATCACCAAGGACCACCTGTCTTTGTGACAGTATTTCACTATGTATCCTAAGCTGGCCTCACTAAATAGCCCAGACAGGTGTCACATTTACAATGGTCTTCCAACTTCAGCCCAAGTTCTGGGATTACAAGCATCTGTCAAATGGCTTGGCATTGATTCATAGACTCCCTCTGACAAAGAGGCCCTTCTGGTCACAAATATATTCATGAACTTGTTTCTCAGACTCTAAGTTCAACAAGGATAAAATGTAGACTAAAGAGAAATTGGAAAGACCTAGCTTTGTCTCTTTGAAAATGTGTTAAGAATACCTGCTGCCTACTCATTTGGTGACCACAGTCTTCCATGAGCAAACCAATGAAACTCTTTTATAGCAAGGACTTTTATAGATTCACTGAATCAAACAATTGTGAAAGGAGTTTTGAAGGCACTTTATTTTTAAGGGCTGGGTTTTCACCAGTACTTGCCAATGCACTGGAAAGAATAGGATTGCTCATGGCCTTCCATACTATAGGAAGACAATGCTAGTGCACTTATATTGGAATAGAATTGCATCATTCACATCCATTTTAGTGTTCAAAAGACAAGTCTGTTTTATGGGACAGAGTCAATTCTATCTATCTATCTATCTATCTATCTATCTATCTATCTATTGAGATAAGGTCATCCTATGTATCCCAAGATGGCTCTGAACTTCTGATCCTCCCACCTCAGCCTCCTGAGTGCTGAGCTACAAATGTAAATGTAAATCATTTTGTTTGGTTTAATAGTCCCTTTTTTTTTAGTTACAAAATGTGAACTGCTAACTTGAAAATTATCTGACCTTGAAAAACCAGATTTCCGTCTGACCAGAATTTCACTCCTGTTTTTCTAGAGTTACTAACAGTGGGCTCCAGAGAGCCAAAATTCCATTACTAGGAGAGGTTGTAACTGTTGCATGTCACAGATTGCTCCTGGAAATTCCCTTAAGTAACAGTGTAATAACCGGCCTCCAGAAGAATCTACCCTAGAGATATGGGGCTTTCAAGTTCTGGCACCACACACAGCAGTCAGCTTAGGAAACATGCATACATTGAGCTTTCAGGCTAGATCAAGGATGGATGAGATCAGAGAGAAATTCTAGAGTTTCCACATTACCAAGCTGCCCACTAAATGGTTCCCAATGTTTCCAAGGCCTCACTCCGGCCTCTTGCTGGTTCCTCTGTCCATGTGATTTATATCAAACAACTCCAAGAAGACAGAGCATAGTATAAACGCCAGGCAGAATTTGTTAAGAAGTCACATGAGGTACTCTCAAAGGTGGGCAGTGATGAAAGGGGCTACTGTGGAGGAAAACATCTTCATGGTATGAGAATGGACAGTGACCAGAGAGATCATTGTGCAAGCCTATCTGTTTAGGTAGGCTTTAAACTGTTTTGCAAAGTTTCTGGAGCAGACAGCTTTTTTGCAGTGCAATTTCTGTGTAGGCAATTGACAGCCTCATTTAGATTAACTCTTAAAGGAGGGAACAGTAATGCATCTGGGTCTTTTATCAGAAGTTTCTTGCTAAATAGTAATCCTATAATCTTCCTAGCAGCTTGAAATTTCATGCCTCCATCCAGGACTAGAGATATGACTCACATCCCATTCTATTGACCAAAACATATATGTTATAGAGCAGATTAAAAAGAATTAATTTGAAAAGAAACATAAAACAATAAGTCTATAAAAAATAGTCATATCGATCTCAAGAAAGTCCTATTGGCTCTATCTCTTCAGATGATATTTTCAATCTTGGGGTTGAGGAGATGGCTAAATGCTTTGAGGTAAAGTGCTTGTAACCCCAGTGCTGATGGAAGGGAGACAAGTGGATCCCTAGAGCTTCTTGGCTAGCTAACCAGTCCAAACAGCAAGTTCCATGTCCATGAGAGACCCTACCTCAAAAAAATAAGTACATAAAAAAGGGGAGAGTGATAAAGAAGGACAGCCAGTATTGACTTCTTGACTCCATGTGCTTGTACAACATGCACACCCAATACACGCACACACATATGCAGGCACACACGTAGAAACTTTTAACATTTTTTCATCTCAATGATGGACAATTGTGGTGCTTTCTTGTTTTTTTTCCACATGGTATTTTCAAATTCTAAGGAGGGGCAATTGTGATACTCCTCTATCTCTTAAAATTAGTGTTATGAGAAGAAGGACCTGAAGCACATTATGAGAGAGGGAATCCATCCTTGATGACCTGCAAGCCTATTAATTCCTACTTAACTACCTAATATGAGATTATGGACTTGTGTTTCTGTAATTTCTACTACAAGGTATATTTGAACTGTCTGTTCTAGCTAATTAGAATATGTTAAGCATAAACAGTATCTGGGTGAATTTTATAGTTATATAATTTATGCAAAATCCAGAATGTGGTAGAGACTATAGAACAAATGACTAATTTTCTTCCACAAATAAATTGTAAGGAAAAAATTAAGAAGGAAGGAGAATTGATAAACTTAAAGAAACTTTAGGTGCAAAATAACCAAGTAAATGTGCAGAGCTATGTTAAGATCCTGTTCAGATTACACAGGTATGGAACCTGATCCCATCCCTCCCTGATTGCAAAAACAGGCTTTTGATCTCACATACGGGTTATCCTATCTGTGTCCTTGGTTCTAGGTTTCCAGAAATGGACTAAGCCATGCTATCAGCTTCTATGGATCTCTGGCTTACAGATGGCTTTCCTCAGGGACTGTCAAGCAGTTTGCTCACATGGGTCCATTACTCTAATACATCTACTCTCAGATATTGGAGTAGTTACTTTTCTCATTGCTGTGACAAAATTTTTGACAAACACAATTTAAGGAAGGGTTTATTTTTGGCCCACAATATAGAGTTATATTCATCATGACAGGGAAGGCATGGTAGCTGTGATGGTTTGAATGAAAATGGTTCTCATTCCCACTATTAGGAAGTGTGGCCTTGTTGGAGGAGGTATATCACTGGATGTGGGCTTTGAAGTTTCAGATGCCCAAAGCAGGCAAGAGTCATTCTCTCTTCCTCCTGCCTGAGCTACCTCTCCAGCACCATGTCTGCCAGCATGCTGCCATGCTTCCTACCATGATAACAAAAGACTAAACATCTAAATTGTAAGTCAGCCCCAATGAAATGTTTTCCTTTATAAGAGTTGCCATGGTCATGGTGTCTCTTCACAGCAATAAAACCCTAAGACAGTGCATATGTGTGAAGTTGCCTGTCACTTTGCATCTGTAGCTAAGAAGCACAGAGAGATAACTACTGGAGCTTGACTTGCTTTCTCTTTTTTTATTCTGTCTGTGACTGAAGTCCATGGAGTAGTGCCAAGCAAAATGGGTGCATCTTCCTAACCCAGTTAAACTTCTTTGAAAATGCTCTCAAAAACATGTCCAAGGGTGTTTTTTTCTGGCTGTTTCTAAGTCCAGTCAAATTGACATTACAAATTTACCATCATGGGCTGGGCAGTGGTGGCCCATGCCTTTAGTCCCAGCACTTGGGAGGCAGAGGCAGGTGGATCTCTGTGATTTTGAGGTTAGCGTGGTCTACAGAGAGAGTTCCAAGACAGGCTCCAAAATGATACAGAGACAGGGTTTTGTCTCAAAAAAACCAAAACCAAAACAAACAAAACCAACCAACCAAACAAAAACCCCAATCAAAACAAAATTAACTATTATGGATATTTTCTTGGTTCTGAGAAAATCTGACTAGTGTTGTCAGTAGGATGTCAGGACTCATGATGTGGGCTAATCCCTAATATAGAAACCTGGTTTGTAGTCAGCCTAGGAGCTAGAGTTTGCATTTTTGGTCAACTTTTTCAAGGTTCTCCCTCACTGAACCTTCTAAAACACAGCTCTGTAGGAATAACCCCTGACTTCACAATTCTATTGGAATTTAATAGCTTCTTCTTCATTAGGGCAAACCTGTCCTCTGTGCTCCATGTCCATTCTTCTTTTAGGATATTTGCCTATGTGCATGCTTGGCTTTTGTACTGATATGTGGCCATTTTCTCTGGTGTTATGTTTCCATAGAAGTTCCTTCAGACATATCCCTCAGCTCTGGAGGCAAAGTGTGAGGTCAAGTTAACCCACTGTCCTTACTGTGGAACAGCCATAAAGCAAGATGGCATATACCTCAAAGCACACCTGGCTGCTCAGTTTACAGAGCTACACCTTCTAGGACAATAGGATGCTGTTAATATGCCAGGAGAGGAGCCTGAGTAGGTTCCTTAACACACTTTTCTAGGGACACTGGCAGGCCTTTGGGGCTCAAGGAGAAATTCTCAGCTGCTGTTCCAATTCTACACCATACTGTTCTGGAAGGGATTTCTTTCTGAAGATTCACTGATCACTCCCTTCAAGTTCGAATCAGAACACTCAAGGAATTAGCTTCCTGAAGCAAACTGTTGCTTTATCAGAGCAGAGCTCACACCTATCTAGCACTCTGGAGGCTGAGGCAGGAAGATTATCATGAATCTGAGGCTAGCCTGGGCTACTTAGTGAACTCCAGGCCAGTCTGATTAATGTGAAACCTTCTCAAACAAAAACAAAACAAAACGAACAAAAGAAAACCCACCCCAAACCAACAAACAACAAAGAAGAATAGAAGGCTGAAAGTAAGGGGTCAGATGAGTACCCTAATTTCCACAGTCATGTTTATGTTTTTCTGAGTTGACAGATTTTTCTTTCTAAACATTTTCACATTGTCACACTTCTCTTTATAACTCAAGTCCAAAAGAACATTTGTCTTTTGTCTGCTTATCAGCATTGGATGAAGGCAGCTTTGGGAAAACCTGGCCTTTGTTCATCTTTGCTCCTTGCTTAAGGGGTCATCGTTTCCCTTCTTCTGCTTCTTATCACCTTTCTTCAACTTATTTGGTGATTTGTCCACCTTTTCTAAAATTGTATTTTATTTTCTTAGTTGTTATATAAAGTTGTGCAAATATATCCTATAAAACACAAAGGTTTTATGTATAAATATATTGTGGGATGATTAAGACAAACCAATTAACATATTTATCACCTCACATAGTTACTTTTTTGAGAGAGGAGCATTTTGCAACCAATCTCTTAGCATTCCCTCCTATCCCCAAATTGTGATCCTCTTACTTGTGCCTCTGAAGTGTAGGGCTTGTAGGAGTATTCCACCATAATGTTCTTATGTTTTCCAGCCCCTGTGGTGCTAAAGACAGAAGCCGGGGTCTCATACATGCTAGCAAAGACTCTTCATACATGCTAGCAAAGACTCTACCATTATGCTACACCTTCAACTAAGTGTACAAAATAACTAGTTGTGTTAGTCAGTCTTCTACCACTGTGACAAAATACCCAATGAAGTCACCATAAAGGAGAGGACACCTATTTTGGCTCACAACTTCAGATCATGGCCACTTGGTGTTGATGTGTTGGGTCTGTAAAGAGGCAAGTATATCATGGATGGGGCTCATAGTGGTGGGAAACGCTCCATTATAGCATCCAGGAAACAAAGAAAGGGAAGAGTCTAGAATCTACAGTCCACTTCAAAGGTACTCCCAAAGATCTAAATTCCTTTTTCTAGGACCTACCTCCTACTGCCTCCAAGTAGTGCCTGGGTAGAAACCATGCCTGTGAAATGTGAATCTCAGTGGAACACTTTGAAATAATAGCAACAATATGTAACGATAGTCATCAATAGATCTCTAGAATATACAATAGATCTCTAGGATATATTCCTACTTAACCAAAATCTTGAACTCTTCAGCAATATCTCACCAGTTACAATCACCTTCAAAAACTCAGTGGCCCCAGCCGCTAGTAACTAACTATGTTAGTTACTTTTCTCATTATTATGACAAAACGCTCCACAGAAGCAAATTACTGGTAGAAGGATTTGTTTTGGTTAGTAAATTCAGAGGAATTTGTGGTGGAGAAGGCATGGCAGAGTGATGCTGTGGTACCATAAGGCCATGGGCCAGGAAGCAAAAACTGAACTTGAATGTAGGAGTGAAGATACCTTGACTATGGACTTATTTAATTTCTTTGCATATCAAACACTCATAAGGATTTGAAGTAACAGGAATTCTCATTCATTTCTGGTGAGAATGCAAAATTGTGTTCTTTTGCAATAATTAGGGAATTTGAGAAGTTTGGGAAGTTGTAGCATTTGCCCACACAACTACCAAGTGTAAATTTTGGACAGTTCCAGGATCTTGGGTGTGGCAGACAGCTCTGAGAAAATGGAATTTTCAAAGCAGTCAATAGAATCTGGGCCTAGAGGCACATATATTCCTGCAATCCCAGCACTTAGTGGAGACTGAGGCAGAAATATTTTTTTAAGGCTAGTCTGGGCTACATTGGTAGTTCAAGGCCAGTCTAGGCAACTTTGTGAAATTCTTAAAATAAAAAGTAAAGAGTGAGTTGGAAATAAAGCTCTGTTTGGACACTAAATTTGACTTGAGTACCACAGAAGAAGAAAAAGAGGGGAGATGAAAGTCAGCATAAGCATGCAAAATTGACAGTTGACAACTGAAAACCAAGCCAAGAACCTCTGAAGACAAGAAAATGGTCATTTATTGAAAATTGCAGATGTTCACCCAGAACAGAAACAAACAACCATTGTTTTGGTTAGGGGTACTGTTGCTGCAATGAAAACACCATGACTTAAATCAACTTGGGGAGAAAGGGGCTTATTTTGCTTACTCCTCTTTATCACTGTTTATCATGGAAGGGAGTCAGGACAGGAATTCAAACAAGAAGGAACCTGGTGGCAGGAGCTGATGCTGAGGCCATGGAGGGGAGCTGCTTGCTCAGCCTGCTTTCCTAAAGAACTCCGGACCACCAGCCCAAGGATGACACCATTCATGATGGGCTGGCCACTCCCCCATCAATCGCTAATTAAGAAAAGGCCCTTTGTATAGTCTGACCTTATAGTGACATTTTCTCATTTGAGGTTCCCTCCTCTCAGATGATTTAGCCTGTATAAAGTTGACATAAAACTAGCCAGCACAACTGCTAAGATTCTTTCAAGTTTTAACATACACTGAATATTTCATATGATTCAAAATATTCCCCTTGTAACTTTTCATTAGCCAAGAAAAAAACAGAGAAATTATAAATATGGGCAACCCCTGATAAAGTGACAAGATCCCCTTGCAATTGAGAGGGATGTCCTGAGTGCTATGACACAATTTCTCCATTAATGTTACTTGACTCTCCTTAACTTACCTGTTCTCCCTCAAACCCTTAGCCACTTCTCATTGGTTCTGTCCCCCAACTTTTGTGCTAAGATTTGCCATTGAGGATGTTCTTTTGCTACTCCAGTTTACCCACTCAGTGATAGACCACGAATGGCAGCATTATTCCCAGCTTGGCTGGAAATGACAGAAACATGCTATCTGCTCTGTGTCTCTAGACTATTGTTGTATATGCAGGATCCAGGGACATAGATTAATGCCTTCCTCTCAGTTGACAAATTATTTCATTCTTTTCAGTCTTTTTCTTTTGTTGCTGTTTGGTTTGGCTTGTTTTTCTATTTAGCTATTTATTTTTGAGACATGGTCTTGACATGTACCCCAGGATCCCATTTCAGCCTCCTCTGAAAGACAAAAAAGTAATGTTAATGAAGGACCAACCTGGAAACCAATATCTGTTCCTTGGAATTTGCTAATTTCCTCTCACAAGGCCCTGAGATAATAAGAATTCACACTGCCCCTCCTTTCCTGTGAGTCAGCAGGTGGTAAATAGGGTCCTTAGGAAACAAAGAGATAGCTGCAACTCAGGTTTGCCCAGACAAAATTAATTAGCACACCCTGAGGCCCTAAGGTCTATTGACCTTAATAGCAGACCATCCTGCCTCCAAGGGTCATGTACTCAATGGACAGAGGGTCCCACCCCTCCCTAAGCTTGTGGGTTTGCCTTTAAAAACACCTGTGCTCGTGGGAGGGGGCTTCTCTCTAGCCTGCATGCTGGAGGAGCCCGTTTGCTCAAACGTTTCCTGTTCATTTAAGCCTCTTGGGTGTTGCAGCAACTGGACTGGACACTGAGTTCTTGGGGTATCGACCAAAACTGGAAGACTCCTCATTCTGAGAGTCTTACACCTCTATTCTGAGATTACAGTCCTGCACTCCTACACCTAGCATTAGACTGCTTCTTCAGCTAGCCTGCTTTGTTCTCTTTCTTTCACTAGACTTGTAAAAATATTTATTGTGTGTTACAGCTTGTCCAATTGACATCTTTTGCAAGATCCGCTAATTGTGCATTCCTCACATGCTCTGAGCTTTAGCTACTAATGCCATTCTTCTGAACTACAGAAAAGATGCCTGTGGTTATATATTCCTCAAACTCGTTAGGGTCTAATATTATCATTATAATACGCTTAAATTGTGGGGTTTCTCATTTTTTGATTTATTGTCCTATTGAAATAAAATCTCTTTGGCTCTTATAAAGGAAGTCGGCATTTTCTTTCATCTGGATGTTCAGTTTTACTACCAGAACAACTATCATCAAAGTACTGAGGTAATATTGATACTCTATACAGAGGACTCAAATTTCCTATATTAAAGATTAATGTTTTTGTTTTTGATTATTTGTCAAAGTAAACCGATCAGGGCAGGAATTCAAACAGGACAGGAACCAAGAGGAATTTTAAGTTTTAGTTTCAGAAGTTATATATAAATGAGATGGTGGTGACATACCCTTGTAAGCCTTGCAAGTGGGAAGCTGAGACAGGAGGATCACAAGTTCTTGGCCAGCCAGGACTATGGGGAGAAATGCTATCCCAGACAAACAGTATGCACAGCTCAATTCTTCTAAATACCAGGACGTTAATTAATGAGAAATGCTACAGTTCCTTCACAGTTTAAATGGTTGTGATTATCAAATACATTGTTGCAGAACACTTGACAGCTCTTTCTTTCTCAGACATTGTAATTAATCTTAAAACCACTTTATTTGTTTATTTCAAAAACAAGTCATTGGAGCATGCAGTTAACACATGGTACCATTCTGAGACAGCTATGTTACCACACAGAAGCTCACTTTGTCTTTATACTACACTATGTATCTACACAGCTTCTCCCAAGTACTTAAGAAAAACTTATACCTGAGATTGAAATGCATAGTCTGTGCCATAAACCTTTTGATATGAACAGATGATAGGTGCAAGAAGGAATACTAAATTCTGAGGAGGCTTAAGTCCCTTATATAAAATACTGTAATGTTTGCATCCTCCTGTGGACTTCATATTATCTCTGGATGATGTAATAAAGGAGTTGAAGAGATGATCTGCTCAGTAATTAAGAACACTTAATGCTCTTTCATAGGATTGGAGTTCAGTTTCCAGGACCCTTCTGATGCCCTCTTCTGGCCCACGTGCACACCTGCACACATGTGGTGTACATAAACTCATGCAGACATGAGTATTACCTTTGGGGGAAAATGCTTTATTTTAAAAACATAATCTGATACAATGGAAATAGTTGCAATAGTAAGTAGTAATGACAACAAAAACAAACAAACAAAAACAAACTACATTTTCAGTCCAGACACAACATTTATAGGCTTAACTATATAATATATGTCAGTAACAGTATAGCATTTGTCTGTTTGTTTTGGATCTTTGGATGGTCAAATCTGTAGATGGTCAAACTGAAGAACCCATGGATACAAAGGGCCAACCTTACAGTTATTACCGTGTCTTTCCATCTACACAGAACCAGTTTGTTTTGGACTAGTAGCAGGAAGTACGGTTGTTACTGGGGCACTTTCAAGAAGTATACTGAATGTTGCAGCATGGCAAAAGTAGGTTTGGAACAACAGAAGGAAACCTGGAAGGAGGATATTTGGTTTTCAGGTGCTGGCTGCTCTCCTTTCCTCCGGATCTTCACGTTGACCTCTTCCAATTATCCTATGCTAATGAAGGGCTTGCCTAGGCAGCCAGTACAAGGGAGCCAGGGTATGTGGAAGCTGGATGCTCACTTCTAGATGTCTGAGAAAACTAAGGATCCACATGGACAACAGATACTGACTCCTAACACTGGGATAAGTTTTCTCATTTCCTCTGAGGCGAACATGAAAGAAAATAGAACAGCTGTGACAGAAGTGAGTAGGAGAGAGTTAAGCAAGCTCTTTCCAGATCCTCCATGCTTGAAGAACCCAGACTGTGAACACACTGCCTCTGGTTATTTGAGTGTAGTCCAGCTTTCTAATTCCACATGGGTTTTGTATTGTGTAAGCCACCCAAAAGAGCCCAACACATAATGCAAAACACACACATTAAGAACAAAGCCAAGGGTCTTCGTTATGCTTTAACATCATTTGGGGGGTGAGTTCAAATTATCTCTTGCATTATATTCCCCACTGCTGGCCTGTGCACAAATGTTGCTGCTGTATAATGAATATGGCTGTGGAGCCCATTTATATGCTTATTTGTTTGGGTGCCACAAATGGAATCATTTGAGAAGAGAAAATTGGAGCATTTGTTTAAGAAAAATTTGTACTGAATCTCTTCAGTGTTTGGGGAAAATAAAACCAGGTCTGTTTTGAGCCTTTCATGTTACACAATGGTTTTGGAGAATGTCTCTGCATCTTGAAAAATAATCTATCCACGAATTATTTATCCTCTTTTTCAAGAATAAAGAATCTCTTGGCACTTAAATTTTAAAGAACTTAGAAACACAGATTGGAAGTAAAGGACTCTCTCTCCATACACTCCTCTCCCAGGCAAGAAACCTAAGGGGCAGTATTGTCAAGAAAAATGGTCCAGAAAAGAATTATTTGTGTCTATGAATAGAATTAAAAGGAGTCTTACAAATAGATTTCAATTATTTGTGTGCCAAATCATGTGTAGAAAGCTGAAAATAAAGTTGTTACTGTCTGAAGTATTTTAGTGTATGCTCTCTACTTAGAATGTAAATACCTACCATTTATAGATTTATAGAAGGATTATTGCTGAAGTCTCAAAGTAAGTGTTTTACCTATCTCCAGTTGACAATCATTTGCAGTGGACAATTTAGTTTTCTCCAATGGAATCTCACTGGTATGTAAACCACACTTAAGGGTAGGCCCCATGCCCAGCAACAGATGGCCAACACAAAACAAACACCAAGGTATTTTGGTAGATTTTATTACCTCATATTGCATTGTTTGAGATCATTTTTTATATTACTAGTTCTTTGGTGGTATATCATGGTTTCTGGTTTTGTGTGTACATGCTTCTTCTGTTTTTTCTTTTTCAGATACTGCTTTGTCTTCTTTATTTTCCTGCTTGTTTTCTAAAGAGAGACAGAGAAAGAAGGCATGGAGTTTGGTGAGTGGTGAAGTGGGGAGGATCTGGGAGTAGTTTAGGGAGGACAAACTGTGATCAGAACATATTGTATGAAAATATTTTCAATTGAAAAAAAAGTAGATGCTTGTTTTAATTTTGGTTTCTATTGCTGTGATGAAACACTGTGACCAAAGCAAGTTGGGGAGGAAAGGGTTTATTTCGCTTACACTTCCACATCACTGTTTATCATCAAAGGAAGTGAGGACAAGAAGTCAAACATGACTCAGAGGTTAAGAGTACTGGCTCTTTTTCCAGAGGTTCTGAGTTCAGTTCCTAACAACCATATGGTGACTCACAATCATCTGTAATGAGATCTGGCATGCAGGGATACATGCAGACAGAACACGGTGTACATAATAAATAAATAAAATCTTAAAAAAATAAAATAAAATAAAAAGAAGTCTATGTGGCCTCTGCTAGTTCATCAGTATTTATCCCTAATATACAAATGGACTTTGGGAGAACATTCGACAGAGGGTTACTCTCTCAGCCTAGTCACATGGGGGGAGGGCCTAGGCACTGCTCCAAATGATATGACAGACTATGAAGACTCCCCATGGAAGGACTTATCCAGAAAGTGGATGGAATAGGGATTGGTGGGGGGGGGCAGGGGATGTCAGGAGGGTTTGGGAATTGGGATTGATATGTAAAACAAGCTTGTTTCCAATTTAAATTAAAAAAAAAAAGAAGTCAAACAGGGCAGGATCCTGGAGGCAGGAGCCTATATAGAGGCCATGGAGGGGTGCTATTTACTGGTTTTCTTGTCATGGCTTGCTGAACCTGCTTTCTTCCAGTGCAGGTCCAACAGCCCAGGGCCGTTGGGTTGGGCCCTCCCGAGTCAATCACTAATTAAGAAAATGCCCTACAAACCCTATAACCCTATCTTATTGATTGTGGCTTTCTTATAGAACCACATCCAGAGGTGGCACCACCCATAATAGGCTGGGCCCTCCACAATCAATTAAGAAAATGCCCCAAAGGCTTTGTTCCAACCCAATTTTATGGAGGCATTTTCTCAGTTGAGGTTCCCTCCTCTCTGATGACTATAGCTTTTGTCAAGTTGATATAAAACTACCCAGCACAGATTTTTACAAAATCATTACATTTTCTGCTCAAGGAAACTGTAAGAAGTTGTCAGTATTCATTCATTTATTATCAAAGATAACTGAAATTCTTATATGCAAAGCAGCTTGCATATATAGCTTATGCATATATATGCCCATATAAAATCATGGCATGGTCATACATATATGGTATATTTCAATTATGTTCACCCCTGTTGCAGTCTCTTGTCCCCTTCCCAAGTAGTGCTCCTTCTACTTTCATGCCTAGTGTTTGTGACCCAATATATTTAATTGGGTTTGCTTCAAGTATATTGGTTGAGGATGGTTTACAGGAGCACATGCACCTTACAAGAGGCCACATCAATCATGAGAATATCTCCCCCTCCCTTATAAAGTGTTGTCTGAGTACAAAGGGTTTCTATTACTGTGAAGAGACACCATGAGCATGGCAACTCTTTTTTTTTCAATCTTTTTTTTTATTTTATTTAATTTTATATAACAAAGTCCAATTAAATGAAAACAAACATTTATACACAATATTTGGGAATCTGGGCGTTGTTCTTTCCAAACTACTTCCTGCTGGTAAGGGGCGCTGTCTTGGGGGGATTCGAAGAAGATTCTTATAAAAGAAAAACATTTAATTGGAGTGGCTTACATTTTTCAGAAGTTTAGTCCATTATCATCATGGTGCAACATGGCATCATATGCAGGCAGACATGGTGCTAGGGAAGTAGCCAAGTGTTCTACATCTTAGCTTGCAACTAACAGGAATTAGTTGGAGATACTGGGTGTAGTTTAAGCATCTATGAGACTTCAAAGCCCACTTCCACAGTGACACACTTCTTCCAACAAGGCCACACCTATTCCAACAAAGTCGCACTGCCCAATAGTGCCACTCCCTTTGGGGGGCATTTTTTTTTCAAACCATCATAGGGCCCCAGGAATTTCTTCCCTCTCAACACAGTGTAGTGACAAGAATCTTATGGGAGTCTTATGCAGTGATTACAGCTTTGAGTTCAAAAGTGCAACAGTTGTCATGCCTGGAAGCCAGCGTTCCACACCATGGTCTTATACAAACTAGGCAATTGAGCTCCTACTTTTCTAATCCACAGCCCCTACCTCTCATATTTAGTTAGGACTTTTTACTCTAATTGAGAATTACTCTTCTATATGGTGTCTTAGAGTATCTATTGCTGTGAAGAGACATCATGACCACAGCGACTCTTATGAAGGAAAACATTTGATTGGGGGCTAGCTTACATTGTTGACATGGTGAGAAGCAAGGCAGCGTGTGGGTAGACATGGTGCAGGAGGAGGGGCTGAGAACTCTACATCCTGACAGGCAGGCAGCAGGAAGTGAATGTCACATGAGACCTGGCTTGAACATCTGAGACCTCAAAGCCCTCCCTAGAGACACACTTCCTCCAACAGTGCCACACCTAATCCAACAAGGCCACACCTCCCAATAGCACCACTCTCTGTGAACCCATGGGAGCAATTTTCTTTCAAACTACCACACCTGGGTCTGAACTGTAGCAAAGGCTTTTCATTTCATTACTTCTGTGAAAGTGATGCATCTTCATTAGTTTTTAGTCAGATTCATTAGTTTTCAGTTCTGATGTGCTACAGACCTGCACAGTGATAACAGCAATTAAGCAGTATATATTAGTTACTTTTCTGTTGCTATGATGAAACATTATGACCAAGGCAACTTAAAGAAGGAAGGGTTTATGTTGGGCTTACAGTGAAACTATGTATCAAATGCAAACATGAAGCAGAGAGAACAACCCCCAAAAGGCTCTCTCCCTTGCAGCTCCTGTCTAGCTAGCTTTCTTGTGCATCCCAGGATGCCATACACAGTTGGCTGATCTGTCCTTCATCAATTAATAATCAAGACAATTCTCCAACAGATATATTCCCATGCCAATCTAATCTGTGCAACCCCTCAATTGAGATTCCCTTCTCATATGATCCTATGTTGTGTCAAGGTGAAAGCTAAAACTAACTAGGGCAACTGGTTCTGTGAATAAAAGCCCTATACTTTCTTTGTTGGAGGAGGACACTGCTTTGGAAATCACTCCTGTGAGCTTCATGTCTACTTCATATATACATATACATATATATATATATATATATATATATATATATATATGCATATGCTCCATTTCTTTATGTCTATGAACAAGCTATGCTTTTTCTTTCTCTACACTCACCAAAATGTGATTACACTATGAGGTTTCCTGCAGGAAAAGGCATTTAATAAGTTCACTGGAAGATTTAAGGCTAGCATGGTTATTGTTGTGTAACTATTTACTCCAGAACTTGGTAGCATTGAGCAGTCATTGTAGTTTGCTCACAATTTTATGATTAGGAATGAAGGAAGCTCTTAGCCAAAATATTGTTGCTTAGGGTCTCTCAAGTCTCTATAATCAGGGCTGATTAGGGCTGTGGTCATCTGAACAAGTGAAGGGTTGGATGTCTAAGATTCTGTACTCATATTGTTGGCTCTTGTGTGATTTTATTTTCCTGGGGAAGCATGAAGAGGTGTCTATTCACCCCAGATTGGGCCTATTAGCTGTCTGCTGATGTCTTTCTGAATGGCAGCGCTAAACATGTCACTTCATCTTCAAAACACTTTATTGGCTACCTTATTACTACTAGAGTAGTAATGATTTACATTCATTAACTTCTCCTGTAAAGTAAAACTATTACAAACTGCTAATATTTGCACACAAGAACATTGAATCCCAGGAAAGGCAAGGAACTCAGTCAAAGTCCTATAACTTTATCTGGAATGAATAGGTAATAGGTAACTTCTATTTAAGTTCAGAGAACGTGAACTGATCTGGTGAATGGGGAGACCATAGCATGATAAGACCTTGAGGAAGCAGAAGCTTTATTTACTAGTTCACTGGAGATAAGCGATGGGGAGACAGAGAACCTGATAAAGCGGTGGTCAGAAAGCAGAGTACAACTCCTCCTGGTGGGCACCGTGGCAAGCCATTTCTTCTATGCAGGATTACTTTCTAGTTCCACCTAAAGTTCTTGTCTGCTGGGGATATAGCTCACTGGAAGAATGCATGCACAGCCAGCGTAAAGACTTGGGTTCTAGCCTCCATCTCCAGCTGCCGACAGTAACAAAAGGGATGTATCTTTATTAAGGTTCTTGAAGTGAAACCTTACCTTGGGTCTCTGGGATAACTGATTTACAGAGGGAGTACGCTAAGGAAAAGGGTGAGGGAAGTAAAAAGGAACAGAACAAAACAATTAAGAAGGATGAGGAGTTGAAGGCATGGCTCAGTGTTGCCCAGTATGTACAGGTCCCTAGATTCCATACCTAGTACATACACACAGAGACACAGACACACACAGAGACACAGACACACACAGGGCCAGTGGGGTGGGATACAATGATCAGGTATGGTAATCACACCTGTATTCCAAGCACTCTGGCAGCAAGTTCAAGATCTGCCTAGTCTACACAGAGTTCCATGTTTCTCAGGATGCCAGAGTTACATAGTGAAACACAGTTTCACCAAAAAGAAGGGGCAAGAGGAGGAAGAGGAACAGAAAATAGAAGGAAAGTGGTGGTTTCAACTGGAATCTTTCATCAAGGCTCTATAGAAAGCTCAGGATCGTAGTCCCACATGCAATTAGTTGAACCTTCAAGCAAGTGGGCTTCATTTCCTGTCACACTGTTTGTGATTAGTCTTAGACTATCTGGGGCTACTGAAGTAGAATATAATCTCTTGGTAGAAGGCCATTTTTGAATAAGAGCAAATCTATACTGAAGTCAGCAGCTATAAGCCCACATTGACTACCATTGTTGAGAGCTGGAGAAGCTGTATAGGCCCAGAAAACAGCAGTCTGGTAACATTGTCCACTAACAGGATGTTATTAGCCCTGATATCAGTCTGTATAGCACTTTACCAAGCCAGGGAATCAATGCAACTGGACTTCTGGTAAACGTGATTGGGGAAGGGGGTACCAACATGTGGATTTATACTATGTACATTGTTCTGTGTGTACTGAGAACTTCTACCCTCATAATTTATGTACCTCTCAAAGGACCCAAGCAGGGACAATGTGGAGACGTAGTGCAGTGGAAACTGCCTGGAATCTACAAGGGTGACCCTAGTGATTCCTAGTAATTGGGGATACGGAGCCTGAACCATCCAGCTTCCAGTAGTGAGACTGTGATACCACCCAGACCTACAAGCTGTCCTGCCTGTCTGATGACCTGGGGCAGTGATGGTGCAAAACTTGTGGGAGTGGCCAGTCAATAACTTGTTATGAGGGTTTGTGCTTGGTATTATTATAACTTGTTATGCCATGTTTGGGTGATATCCCTGAGAGAGCTGCTCTTTTCTGGATAGAAACAGAGGTGGAGTGGATCTAGGGGAGAGAAGAGGAGGCAGGACTTGGAGGAATAGAAGGAGGGGAAACTGTGGTCAGACTGTAATATCTGTAATATATGAGATAATGATAATAACAATAATAAATATAGACTATTGAGAACAGTGCAGAGGCCTGGCGTGTGAAACTTCAGAGGGAAGTTTTAGAGTCATTAGCCTATCAAAGCTGTTTGTTAATTTGAATTGAGAATCTGTGGTTCTGATTAGCTGGGACTGAAAAATTAGCTGTGAATAACAAGATACCAGAACCAATAAAGTAAAACATTTGCTTTATGGGAACAGTTGATGCTGGTGAGCAGGAGCTGAGAAATTAGCAACGATTAAAAAGAGACCAGCATCACTGAGGTGAAATCTTCTGAGAAGTGTTTCCTGAGAGTCAGCACACAGAATTTATGTTCCAGAGGTGGTCAAAGTTGTACCTTGTGGTGACAGCCAAATTTGGTAGTATTAAGAGTCATCCAGGTGGTACTGGTTATGAAGGAATGAAGGGGTCATGGAGAGCAGCTGAGGCTTGGTGCTGTGAGAAGCCAGGAGAGGCCACTGGTGAAGGTGCAACCTCAGTGGCAGTTTAAGGCCCAGGACTGAAGGGGTCATGCAAAAGTGTTGAGGCTTGGAACCCTGAAAAGAGCCTTGGAGAGACTATTGGTGAAAGTACAGCCCTGTTGTAGCAGAAGACCCCAGCATTTTGGAGATGCTGGTACCATGGGATGACCACCAAGAGCAGCAGCAGCAGTGGAGTGGAGCCATCTGGAGCTGAGAATATAGCTGTGTATGCTAAAGAGAACCAGAGATGTGACCTCAGCCCTTTGGAGTAGTCTAGAAGACCATGAGTGAATACCAGATAATTGGACATTGAGTTATTTATACTGTTTCTTTTGCTTTGTTCAAGCTATGACTGTACCCTTGTTCTTTCTTCTTGAAATAAGAAGGTATTTAACTTAATTTTTATTTTTACCGGAGTACACAGCTGAGATATTTTGAACTCTTAAATGAAATTTTGGATTTTTTTTTTTAAAGAGGCTGCATATTTTAAAGAGACTGAACTTATTTTTCATTAGAAAATAGTTTCTTCCCTCATACAATACAGCCTGACCACAGTTTACCCTCCTTCCACTCCTCCAAGGAGTGAAGTCATCAGTCTATGTGGATAGCAGAATTTCAGTATTTTTTTTTTTTTTTTTTTTAGAGCAGTCTGGTTTGATTTTACCCTAGGTCTCTGGGCTATCCAGTTCTGGTTCCTGGCCATCCAGGCAGTGTCAGGCATGGTGGGCTCCTTCTTGGGGAGTGGCCTTAAGTTAAATCTGACATTGGTTGACCACTCTCATGCGTTCTGTGCAAGCATTGCCCCAGCACATCTTGGAGGCACGACAGATTGTAGACTAAAGTCTTTGTAACTGGGTTGGTGTTCACATTTCTTTCACACACCAATGAAACTGACACTGGGATTCCATTGATTAGGACAACATCCACACAGCTCATGAAACATGGAGAGGTGAACTGGTGCTTAGGCTACTGAAAGAGATTTGTTAATTTGGATATCCCCTCTGTGTCTTGGAGTTGCTAGTAGGAGATCTCTCCAATTATTTTTTATGTAGGTAATTAGTGCTATAACTTTGCTCTTAGCACAGCTTTCATGGTGTCCCATTAAGTTTGGGTATGCTGTATATTCATTTTCATCTAATTCTAGATAATCTTTAATTTCTTTATTTCTGTCTTGTCCCCATGTATTTTTGTTCATGAGTTTGTAAGATTTCTATTGTTTCTGTTGCTGATGATATCCAGCTTTAATCCACGGTGGTCTGATAAGATGCAGGGAGTTATTTTATTTGTCTTGTATCTGTTGAGACTTGCTTGGTGCCCAAGTATGTGGTCAGTTTTGGAGAAAGGTCCATGAGGTGCTAATAAGAAGGTATATTCTTTTGTATTTGGGCTAAATGTTATGTAAATATCTATTAATTCAATTTGGTTTAGAACATCTATTAGCTCCAGTATTTCTCTGTTTAGTTTTTGTCTGTATGACCTGTCCATTGGTGAGAGTGGGGTATTAAAATCTCCCATGGTCAGTGTGTGAGGTCAACATATGATTTAAGCTGTAGTGGTGTTTCTTTTATAAACTTGTGTTCCTTTGTGTTTGGTACATAGATATTAAAATATAATTTAAATGTCATCTTGGTGAATTTTTTTCGTTTGATGAATATGAAGTATCTTTCCCTATCTCTTTTGTTTAGTTTTGATTGGAAATCTATTGTGTGATATATTAAAATTGCTACCCAAGCTTGCTTTTTAGATCCATTTGCTTGGAATATCTTTTTCCAACCTTTTACCATGAGGTAATGTCTATCTCTGATATTGAGGTGTGTTTCTTGGATGTAGCAGAAGGATGGATCCTGGTTTTGAATCCATTCTCTGTCTTTTTGTAGGGCAATTAAGAACATTGATATAGAACGCTATCAATTATTTATTTTATTTTTGTTATTGTTGTTAGTGTATGTCTGTGTGTGTTTCCCTTCTTTTGGTTTTTCTTGTACAGGATTATTTGTTTTCTGCATTTTCATGGTCGCAGTTAACATCCTTAGGTTGGAGTTTTCCTTCTACCACCTTCTCTAGGGCTGGATTTGTAGATAGACATCCTTTGAATTTGCCTTTATCAAGGAATATCTTCATTTTTCCATGTATGGTGATTGAAAGTTTTGCTGAGTATGATAGTCTGGGCTGACTTTTAGAGCCCACAGGAGATCTGTTCAGGCCCTTATGGTTTTTAGAGTCTTCACTGAGATGTCAGGTATAATTCTAGTAGGTCTAATGGTCATTTTCCATTGCAGCTTTTAATATCTTTCTTTGTTCTTTATGTTTAGTGTTTTTATTATTATGTGCTGAGGGGACTTTCTTTTATGGTCCAATCTACTTGGTGCTCTGTATGCTTCTTACACCTTGATAGGCATCTCTTTCTTTAGGTTAGGAAAATTTTCTTCCATGATGTTGTTGAAAATATTTTCTGGGCCTTTGATCTTTGATTCTTCTCCTTCCTCTATTTCTATTATTTTTTAAAAAAATTATTTATTTTTAGTGTATATGCATTTTGTGTTGTATGTGCTTTTGTGTGTGAATGTCTATGTAAGGGTGTCAGATCTTGGAATTAAACAGCTGTGAGCTGCCTTGTGGGCTGGGAATTGAACCAATGGTCCTTTGGGAGAGAAATTAGTGTTCTTAACCATTGAGCTATCTCTCCAGCCCCCTATTGCTATGATTCTTAGGTCTGATCTTTTCATAATGTTCCATATTCCTGGATGTTTTGTGTAAGGAATTTGTTTATACATAACAAGATTCTCTCTTCAATCTCTTGTATTCTGTTGGTGATGCTTGCCTCTGTAGTTTCTGTTCAAATTTCTAAATTTTCCATTTCCAAAATTCCTTCAGTTTGTGTTTTCTTTATTGCTTCTATTTCCATTTCCATGTCTTAAACAGTTTTATTTGCTTCCTTTAACAGTTTGTTGTGTTTTCTTGGCTTTCTTTAAGGGATTTACTCATTTCCTTCCATTGTGTTTGTGTTGTCATGATTGATTTAAGGGATTTATTCCTTTCCTCTTTAAGGACCTCTACCATCTTAATATAGATGGTTTATGGCCTTCTCTTTGTGTTTCAGCTATGTTGCAATATTCAGGGTCTGCTATGGTTGGATAGCTGGGGTCTAGTGGAGACACTATCTTCGCTGTTTTGTGTTTTTACACTGACATCTAGGCATCGGGGTTCAGGATGATTATAGGTCTAGGTGCTAATTTATAGGAAGTTAGGAAGGGTGGTGTGTAGGATCCACAGGAGTCATGGACAGTGGAAAGGGAGGCTGCAGCTGGGATGTGCCTGAGGGATCGGGTGTGTTGGGGAAACAGAAGTGAGCAGAGAAGGTCTGTGGGTAGCCTATCTGGTCTTCTAGAAGGCATGACTCGTGGCTTAGTAGAGCAGGGTCTGCCTGAGCTAGGGTCTGGGATACATTGACAAGTGTGGGAAGGGAGGCCTGGAGGAGATGGTCTGTACGATCCACAGGAAGTATGGATAGGTGGTATGGAAGGCTTCAACTGGTGTTCTGTAGCAGCCATAGAGGAATTGGGCCTGCTGGGGAAATAGAAGGAAACTGAACTTTTAATGTATTTGAATTTGTAAAGACTGTTGGACTTTCATAGATACTTATGTTTAATATTTTGATGTTAATATTAATATGCCATATGGGAATAAATGAGAAAAGAACAGTTCTAATTGGAAAATGATGTGTTGACAAGGGATCAGTTCTGTTGACTAGTTTATGTCAACTTGACACAGAGAAAAGGGAATCTCAAATTGAGAAAATGTCTTCATAAGATTGGGCTGTAGGTAAGCCAGTGGGGTATTTTCTTAATTAGTGATTGATGTCGGAGTGCCCTAACATTGTTGGTAGAGATACCACTGGGCTGGTGGTCCTGTGTTCTATAACAAAGCAGGCTGAGCAAGCCACAGGCAGCTAGCCAGTAAGCCAGTAAGCAGCACCCCTCCATGGCCTCTGCATCATCATCTCCTGTTTGAGTTCCTGTCCTGACTTCTTTCAATGATACAGTGACATGAAAACCTGAGCCAAATAAATCTCCTCTCTTCATGTTGTTTTGGTCATGGTGTTTCATCCCAGCAATACTAACCCTTACTATGACACTCATTTTTTGAAGTAGGGTTTCTTTTCAAGGCAATCTCTGAATAAAATGATAAATGTAACTTCTCTTAGAGGTACTTTTTGTTTCCTTATAGTCTGTATAAATGGTAACCTGGGAATAACTAATATACTTCTAAGGAAAACTACTGCCAGACCTTTGGATGAATTCTTTGGCAGCCTGCCACCAGAAATCTCCAGTTCCCTTTTGTTTTTGTGGAGCCAAACACAAAACTGAATCAACATCACCAATGCCCACTTGGAAAGAATGTAGGTGTTACATTCCAGAGCAGTCGAAAGGTTGTATTACTCATGACCATTTTATGTTGCTTTCTCTAAATTCAGAAGAGGATAATCAACCTTACAGTCTGGCCTCATTTCAACTTTTTAGAACTCAGACTCCTTGGAAAAGGAAGAAACACATTTCTATGTTTAGCATGCAAAATGGTCCTCTTTAGTTTCCTTCTCTCACATGGAATGTATCTACCTGAAAGCATCTTGATTCTTCTGCTTGTGTTAGTAGCCCTGGTTCCCATGGGCATATCCTCCACAATTTCAGGAGAGAAAAATGTTAACAAAAACCACTCACAGATGATCACTGTTCCAGAAGTGGACATGAAAGGATTGTGTTTTGAGCAGGTGGCCACCAATAAATCGGTTTTAATTGTATATCAGATACCACCCACTGAGTAAATGAGGGCCTTGAAACAGTTGCTACTTCTTTATCTTAGTTTGTGGTTTCCATGACAAAATACCAAACCCCAAGTGATTATGAACAGCAGAAACTTATTTTTCACACTTTTAGAAGTTGGGAAGTCCAAGATAAAGGTACCATAAGACTTGATATCTGGTAAGAGCTGTATCCTTCATAGACAGTGACTTCTTACTTTGCATTCCTATGAAGGCAGGAGGGGTAAGGGAGCTTTTTCTGGATTGTTTTTATAGAGCTCTAACCCCATTCAGGAGGACTTCACTCTCATGACTTAATAATCACTTCCCAAATGACCAACCACCAAACACTATCACCATAGGCTCAGGATTTTGACATCACCTTAGGCATTTTGGAGGAACATAAGCATTTAGTCCTTTTCATAGTTCTTTTGTCCCTTCTATCAAGGTTAATACTCAAGATGAGTATGTTCTGTATGTATCTGTAAAGGGAAAACCAACTTGTTATTTGATTCCTTGATTTACAGAGACAGGAGATTCTGAACAAGCCCCCGAGACTCAGATTTTTCTCTCTCTAGAGTAATGGTTTCTTTTGTTTGATTTTGTTTTTCTAGTGCTGTAAGTATAACCTATGGCCTCATGCATGCCATGCAGTGTGCCTTTCCACTGAGCTATACTCTTAGCCTGAAACAATTAAGCTGAAACAAGAGTTTGTGGGACCCATAAAATGGTGCCACTGGGAGCATCTAAGGCAATGTAAATAGAACAGAACTTCCTAAATTCCTGTGATACTTCAATGTTCAAAACTGAGAAAAATTAAGTAATTACACACGTGAAAGATGTTCTTTTATTCCATCATATAAAATATGTACTTATATTTTATGTGTATTTTATTTTATTTTTGTTTTCTTATTTTTTTTCTTATTTTACATATTGATCCCAGTTCCCTCTCTCTCCCTTCCTCTGTCCTTCCCTCCCTCCTATGCCCCCAACCACCCTCCCATTCCATTCCCCCCACTCCACAAGGAGGGTGATGCCTTCCAGGAGGAATCAACAAAATCTGTCAAGTCATTTGGAGTAGGGACTAGGCCCTCCTTCCTGCCTCTAGGTTAAGGGAGCTGAACTAGAATCCAGATGCAGAGAGCGAGGAGTGGTAAGAAAATGGGGACAAGACCAGGCTACAGAAACCCACAGAGACAGCTGACCTGAACAAGGGGGAGCTTATGGACCCCCAGACTGATAGCTGGGAAACCAGCATTGAACCGACTCAGACCCCCTGAACATGGGACTCAGTTAGAAGACCTGAGCAGTCTAAGGGATCTCTGACAGTGGGACCTGGATGTATCCCTGGTGCACGAAAGGACTTTGGGAGCACATTCCCCATGGAGGGATATTCCTTTAATCTAGTGGCAGGAGGGAGGGCCTAGTCCCTACTCCAAATGACTTGACAGATTTAGATGACCCCTCCAGGAAGGCATCACCCTATATGTGGAGTGGGGGCGATGAGATGGGAGGGTGGTTGGGGGACATGGGAGGGTGGAAGAGAAGGAGGGAGGGAGGAAAGGAGAGGGAACTGAGATCGATATGTAAAATAAGAGAAATAAACAGACAAACAAACAAACAAAAGAACTGCAAATCCTTGTTAAAAAAAAAAGATTTAGAGGCTGACGCTGTAGTTCAGAGGTAGATCTATGCTATGCATAAAGCTCTGGTTTCTATGCATAGCACCATAGGGAGTAGAGTGCATGTCTTAATACTCACTACCTAGGAATATGATCTTATTTGGAAAATGAGTTTTGCAAATATAATTAAGGGTGTCAAGATGATAAAGTAGTTCCTAGATTTGCTGCTAAGTATACTTATAAGAAGAGAAGAAACTTCAGAAAAATGTAGAAGAAGGCTACATATAGGGGATGGCTCTGTGGTTAAGAAGAGTGCTTGATTCTCATCCAGGGGACATGAGTTCAACACCCATATTGAGTGGCCCACACTCTCCTATAAATCTAGTCCAGGAGATAGATTTGTTGCCCTCTTTGGCCTTCTCAGATACCCACATGCATGTGCACAGACACATTAATAAATAAAATAAATCTTAAAAAAGAAAAATGTAGACAAAGTCTACCATGTGAAAGCTAAAGTTAGAAATTGAATTAAGCCAGTGAATGCAGCTAGCCACCATAGCCAAAAGACAAAAGAAAGGCTTCCTTCCTGGAGCTTCAGAGGAAACCTGGTTCTGCTTACTGGGTGATGGCACCCAGTACCTGCCAACTTCTGTACTCACACATGTGAGTAACATATACATACACATCATACATGTGTAGAAATGGGCAAAAAAATCCCACACCTCACACAGTCAGTTTAAACAGACTGAAACAAAGCAACATTATAAGCCCCAACAAAGTGAAGTTAAAAGAAGGCTAGGAACGGGAGTAATCCCAGAGGAGAGGAGAGATTGAATCAGTTAAGCAGCAGAAACTTCTATTAAGGAAAGGGCTTTGCAAGGAATTAAGTCAGTGATCATTTCCTTTAAAGTGAAACAAGGAAATGAAAGCAGAGTGAAAGTGATGGGCAATAGCAATGGCTAAGGAAAAGGGGGGGATTGCACTTCAATTAGTCAAAATTTACACCATCTTTAGCTCAGTCTATACCCTTTGTTTTAACTTTCTATTTATGTTTAAACATTTCAATGAAGAGATTCATTCTTATCTAGCACAGTTAGAAAAAAAAATGCTTGTTTAAATTGGGTTGCTCTGAGCAAATAAAGTGCTCTTCTACTTAAGTAGCAGTAATGTGACACCTGGTGCCTGCAGTTCAATCTGTTGAAGCCCGAATTTTTAACATAGGTTGTCTAAACCTTGGTTGTGACCTCTTCTCCAGCAGGATTTCTAAGGTTCTTCTTATTCAACTTGAAGATTCTCTATGTATGGTACCTGCTACAGAGTCAGAGCTCAGGACGTAGTGCAAAATGTCACTATAGTGGTTAGTTTTTGTCAACTCTACACAAACCATAGTCATCTGGAATTTTCTCCATTAGTTGGCCTGTGAACATATCTATGGGGCATTTTCTTGATTTGTGATTGATGTGGGAGTGCTCCCTGTAGGCAGTGCCATCTCTGGGTCTGGGTTGTACAAGAAAGCAAGCTGAGCAAGCTATAAAAGGCAAGACAGTAAGCAGTGTTCCTCCCTGGTTTCTGCTTTAGTTTCCATTAACAGGTTGCTGCTGTGAGCCTGTCATAGTTTCTCCTTTATGATGGATGATAGCCTGTAAGCCAAATAAAGCCCTTTCTACACAACTTGCTTGGGTAGAATTTGTCACAGCAACAGAAAGTAAATAAGGTCAGTTATAGTAACTAGGCCATTGATGACATTATTAAAAAAAAAAAAACATTGTGAAACTAGTGTCTGGTAGATGGGTGCTAGGGAGAAAGCAACCAAGCTTCGTTGGCAACGCTATAAGGAGGTGGATATTTTAATGTCTGAAATATCATCTACTGTTTTTGGGGAATGGTGAATATTGATGTGTGTATTAGGTTAGGGATTACAGGCAAAGGCCAGCATTTCCCCAGAAGCTTGGGCTAGGTAGCCTGGCAATTTGATGCTGACCAGAGGTGTTCATTTCTTATTTTGAGTGAAAGATGCTGTGGAATGCAAAGTAAAAATGATATACAGAGAAGAAAACAGGAAACAAGAACAAGGCAAGATGGAGTCACTTGTGACAACAGCTTGTTACAATTGGTGTTGATGGTCCCCTATTTGTGAAAAGTAATTCTTAGCTAGCAAGGGCAATATGAGTAATAACTTTCTCAACACATTTATTATAGTAGATGTAATAGGTATTGTTGTTGTTTGCCTGCCCATTGGAGGAATTCTCTGCTTCCCCAGTCCTTATGATGCATTGAGGGGTTGACACATCTTGGAAATTGAGAAACCAAACATGGACATTCAGGGCATTTCATCCCTTTGGCTGTACTATGTGGCTCAAAGATGAACAAATAATTTATGCTCTATTCTTCATTTTACTTAACTCTCTAACACTTTCAATTGAAAGAGCTCATCTTCTCCGGTGTAATGGGAAATCAAGATCAGTTTGGGATTGGGGGCACCCTTAATAGCCACAGGCATACACTGCAAGCAAACCCTTAATGAGATGATGACCGTTTGTCAGGGTCCCCCTGGCATCATCTAGGAAAAGGCTCAATCTTAGCTGTGATCATACCATGATGCCACAGATGAAATTCCTCCTCTGAATCCCAGTGTTTGTTAACCAATCAGTTAGACTTAAGCTAGACTTTCTTCACTGGGAGGGAAGTATAGACAGAAGTAAAATCAGTGCTCCTGGAAGCATTTGGTAAAATAAGAGTAACTGAAAACATTTACGATGCATTATGCAATTAAGATCCTGTAGCCAGAACCAAAAGTGAGTTTGGCACTAAATAATTGAACAAACTAGAATTTGGTTAGCTACCTGCAAATTTGAAAATAGCATGTATGTTATTCAGGGTTATCTAAAGAATATATATATATATTATATAAAAGTATATTCTATGTATATGAGAGATACATAGTCTATATATACGAGGTTTATTAGGTTGGCTTATAAGATGGTATCAAAAATAGTACAACAATATTTGTTTGATGCTGTAAATGTCAAGAATATAATAGCTGTCCAATTCATGAGGCTGTTTGTCTATTAATGGCCTGGAGGATTCCTAGAGAGCTGATGGTTTTCAGTCTGTGTTGGAATCCCGAAGACATTGATTCTACTATTGGTGAAAGAATGTCACAACAACAGCATAGACAAAATTCCCATGGAGGGTGAGGGCATGCAGACACAAAGGTAGTTTCTGTCTTTTTTCATGCCCTTTTATCTAATATGTCACCAGAAGATACTGCCTAGAATTAAAATGGATCTTCCTGCTTCAAATAATCTAATCAAGAAAAATTCCTCATGGCTTGGGTTTTTATTGAATCCGTATATACTCAAGCTGACAACCAAGATTAGTCATTACATCATCCAAAACAGAAATTATTGCTATCAAGAACCACTTTAAAGATTCCTTTAAACTACCCAAGTTTAGAGCTAGGGGTGAGGCTCAGTGGTAGAATATTTGTCTAGCATGAGCTAGTCCCTGGATTCCATTGTCTTAACCACAAAAACCAATACCCTCAATTTGTAAATACCTTACCTTTTCTTAAGAGAGGAGTAAAGTTGCCATTTGTTATTTGCAATAGATTTAGTGGAATATGTGAGTGGTTAGTATATACTTGGGGTTAATGGACTTGACTACTGTTTTAGTCAGGGTTCTCTAGAGTAACTATATATATAAATTTATATTACATATTATGTATGTATATATAATTATTTATATGGATAGAGGGGTGTTGTTAGAATGATTTATATAGTGCAGTCCAGCTGATCCAACAATGGTTGCCTATGAATGGAAGGTCCAAGAATCCAGTAGTTGCTCAGTCCCCAAGGCTTGATGTCTCAGCTGGTCTTCAGTATACACCAGGATCCCAAAGAAGTAGGCTCTACTATCAGTGAAGGAATGGACTTGCTAGTGAGGTGAGAGCAAGCAGGTAAGATGTAAAGCTTCCTTGTCAATGACCTTTTATAGGCTTCCAGCAGAAGGTGTGGCCTAGATTAGAAACAGGTTTCCCCAGGTCAGAAGATCTGGATTAAAGGTGTGGCTTCTCCACCTTAAATGATTTGGATTAAAGGGTTGTCATCCCACCTCAAAGATCCATATTAGAAGTGGGTCTTCCCAGTTCAAACCAAGCAAAAATCCTTCACAGGTGGCCCAGCCACCTGGGTTTTCGTTAATTCCAAATATAGGCAAGTTGAAAACTAAGAACAGCCATCAGAACTACTTTCCCACCTCCTTGACCATTCAATTTTTTAATCTTTTCTTCATTGTGGTAGTGGATATGGGACCCTGGGCTTTGCTATGTAAGCATTCTGCCATCGAGCTACATCTCTGGCTCTTTTACTAACTTTTGTGGTTGCTGGGATGTTAAATATGCAAAGTGGTCATTCATATTCTTGATAAGAAGTTCAAAGTACTACATGATAAAATGATTCATTTAAAAAGTTTACATTCACCTTTACTATGGCAAGACATCCAGTTTCAGAAAAACAAAATGTGTGAAAAGTTGAACATCTAACATACCTTACAATATGGATTTTTGCAGCATCTTCAAGACAAATAGTGACATTTAGAATACATTGCTCTTCATTAAGGAGACTTAATATTTCCAACATGAACTGTAAATAGAAACTGTAAAATAGACTTTCTTTGATTTTTGCATATTAAGTACAAAAACCACTGAATATCTACTCAGTACATGGTATGGGTTAAGTAAATGTTCCTCTTTATACAACATGAGTGAAGGATACTCTCAAAGTAATTTCATAATCATTGCATAAGCGAGATAAAGGCACTTACCATAAAGGTTGTAATATGTTTTAAATGTCAGAGCAGTAACTGAACAATTATAACAGTTAGGGCTTATTTTGTTATTAATTTGTCACTCTTACTATGACATTAACTTCCTTCCTCCAAATTGCTCATTTGACATTTTTCTAATGTAGACTGTGGGTCGTGAGATGCTTCACAATGGACATGGTGTCATTTTGTTTTTTTCTATATATTTTTTAAAAAAATACAAATTTCAGCACAGATATCTTCTTCTAAAAAAATGTTCACCTGATGAAGTAGCAAATGCACCATTTCATTCTCACCCAGTCTTACTCTCTTTTCTTGAAATTACAGTAGTGACTGGTTATCACTTCCATGTTCAGCCCCTTCTCTCTGCATTGGTGTGCATTTGGCAATGCCTGATTCTGGGTTTTGTATGTATGCTTAAAAATGAGATACCATTACATTTGTTGCTTTATGACTGCCTTTGAAAATATTATTTATTTTATACTTCTGAGTGTTTTTCCTGCATTTATGTCTGTGTCCATATGTATGCTGACTCCTGCAGGCACCGGAGCCAGAAGAGAGCATTGGATCCTCTAAGCGAGATGTTATAGATGCCAGTTGGTACCAAATATCAAACATGGGGCCTCCAGAAGAGCAGCCATTGTTCTTAAACAGAGAGCCATCCTTTCAAGCCCCAATTTGCCCTTTTGTCTAAGTAGAATGTGTTAGGATTCTCCCATTTCAGTACTAGTAGCTTCATCTATTCAACAAATACCTATTAATCACTATTCTAGATTTCATTGTTTTTAAGCAAATAGTGGTTCTCCTTCTCTGAGACTCCAGAGTAGGAGTATGTTTCACTGCCAGACCCAATCAAGTGAAGTTTGCTCATATGAATTGTTAATGCCAATCAAATAGGAAGCGAAATGTTCCAGCCCACGGCAGAAGCTTTGAGGGAAACTGGAAATTATAGGTTCATTTTTTTTGGGAATTCTGTCCTCCACTAAAAGAATACTGTGTCTCCTATGAAATTCTACCAAGTCCTTGGTATAGAAAGCTACATAGAGCAGACGTGAAAACAAACTCCAGTCTAGGATACAGTAGCTACAGCCAATATTAGGACCACAAATAAGAAGTGCTTGTTGCCCCAGTCACAAAAAGAGGAACATGGTATGTACTCGCTCATATATGGATTTTAGACCTAGAGCAAAGGATCACCAGCCTATAATTCACATCAGCAGAGGAACTAGGATACAAGGTGTATTCTAAGAGATTCATATAAAGTCCCTCACAGAAGGGGGATGGGACAAGTCCCACAGAACACAGAGGAAGTGGGGGGGTAGTGAATGGAGAGAGATGTAGGAGAATGGAAAGAGATGTAGGAGAAAGAGAGGGGGAAGAGAGGAAAGCACGTGTGACGAGAGAGAGAGAGAACATAAATGAGGGAGCCATTATTGGTTTGAAGAGAAAACTGAACCTAAAGAAAGGTCTAGAGACCTACAAGACTGCCACCAACTAACAATTTGAGCAACCGTGAAAAGGCTACCATAAATGCCCTTCCTGGATAGTGAGATCAACAACTAACTTATCCATGGAGCCCTCATCTATCTAATACCTGTTAGAAACAGAAGCAAACATCCATACATAAACACTGAGTCTAACTAGAATTCAGATGCAGAGCGAGAGGACAAGACCAGGTTGCAGAAACACATAGAGAAAGCTGACCTGAACAAGGAGTAGTTAACGGGCCCCCAGATAGTTGGGAAGCCAGCATGAATATGGGAACCCCCCCTGAATATGGGTCTCAGCCAGAAGGACTGAGCAGTCTAAGGGTCCTCAGACAGTGGAACCAGGATGTATCCCTGGTGCACAAAAATACCTTGCAGACACATCCCCCATGGAGGGGTACTGCCTTAACCTAGAGATAGGAGAGAAGTCCTAGTCCCTACTTCAAATGACTTGACAGATTTACATGACCCCACCTGGATGGCATTGACCTACATGTGGAATTAGGGCAGGGGGATGGAAGGGGAAGGTGGTCAGGGTGCATGTGAATGGCAGAAAGGGTAAAAGGGAGGGAGAGAGGAAGGGAGGGAGGGAGAGAGACCTGGGATTGACATGTAAAATAATAAACTAAAATAAAAAAAAAAGGAAGTGCTTGTTGCCATAAGCCACTCAGATCTTAGAATTTCTGTGGCTCGGTTTGATCAGAGCAAAGATGACAAGTAAAGACACCTTTTATTTGTCATGCCTTGTTCTAGATGCCTAGGCGGGGAAATCACAAAAATAATTCTCCAAGTAGAATTTACACTGAGAGCTGTGTAGTATTTTCTGGGTTGGGATAGAGTCTCACTGCACATTTCAGGCTGGCCTCAAACTTAAGATCCCTTCATCTCTTCCTCATGAGTGGTGGGTTCACAGGCCTGTGCCACTACAACCATCTCCTTTATCTCCCTGTTGCTTCTATCTCCTCCTTCACATTCTTTCTGCCATATGCTCATATGCCTACTTGGAACAGGGAAGCAACAGCAATTGGTGGATGCAATATGGTGCAGTTTGTAGCTCCGACCTAGCCTCATATAAAACTAAAGGGCCTTGCCTCTTTTTATCATTAAGTTCAGATTCCCATTTTCCTCTTGCATTCTCATGTTTGTCTATATTAATGTGCATTCTGATCAACACACACATTCTATGGCACACTATCTTCTGGACCACATAGAATCCCTCCTTCAGGACCGATGATGTCCTGATTCTCCTAGATGGTGGAAGTATTGGCAGTTAATGACTTCCGTAGTTATCCCTCTTTAAAGAGTGCACTCATCCTCAGAGTTACACTCCTTTCTCATAGGCAGCTGAAGTCTAATAACCACTCAAGATAGAAGTAGTGGGGGAGGCTATGAAGAACAGTCTTGGGATGAGAGATGGCAACATTGACAAAGAGTTGGCCATGCAGGCACAAGAACCTGTGTTCAGATCACTAGCATCCATATTTAAAAAGCCGGGTTCAATGGATGGTTATAAATCTCTAGCCCTGGAGAGATTGAATCAGGCAGTCTAGCTGAACTGGTAAACTAGCTCCAGATTTAGTCAAAGTCTCTGTCTCAGAAAATAAGGTGTAGAGAAGGGCACCCAACATCAGTCTCTGATAGCTACAGCACATATACACATGTACACATGCACACAAACATGTACGCACACTTGCGTGAATAGCTGTCATAAAGCCACTGAGCTACATTCCATGCCAAGATATGTAGATGGATGACTGTAACTGAGCCATGGGTCAAGTCCCACACAAGGATACTTCCATCTCTTCAGATACCCTGTAGTCATCTTTAAAATGAAGGGCAGAGATGCATTTTCCCCCGTAGTCTCTCTTGGGGGTAGTTGCTATGATAAGTAGGAGGATGTCCCTGGGTCTGATTGATGGCATCCTTTCTCAGGGGGTACACAGATGGTGATCCTGTGATAGTAGTGGAAGGGCAGATTTTCATGTCTCAGTAGAGATTTAAATTCAATTTTATTCTCTCTCTCTCTCTCTCTCTCTCTCTCTCTCTCTCTCTCTCTCTCTCTGTATGTGTGTGTGTGTTGGTGCTTCACATTTAAGTTTCTCAGTAGGCATTAATGGCCTGTGTCACACTTTGGGTTTCCTAGGAAACAGACCCTGAGACTGAGTTAATGTGCAAGTTAGTTATTAAGGAGAGCTTCTGGGATCAATGACTAGGAAAGGGAGGAGGAAATAGGAATGGCTACACGAATGGCTGAGCTGCACTGCAGACCCAGAGACAGCCTCCCCTCTAGGGAATCTGAGAGCTAGATTGTTCTTTGAAGGTGTCTCAAATTAGGCCAATGTGACCACTCATTTATATTCTTGCTTTGGTTGATTTTTTTTTATATGAACTGGTCATAGGAGTGTGATTTTGTGGAAGGTGACTAAGGCTTACCCGAAGGGGCTAGTAGATGAAAACCATCAGCTCACTGGTCTCCCATGACTATCAAGCTTTTCCTTGTTGGGGGACTTGAAAGGTGTATCCCATATTCAAAACAACCTGTTGTATGTATTTCCCACCTCTTCCCTTCTCTCCTTCTGCTGTTGTTGCCTTTCCTTTCCATTTTGGTGACAATAGAAGGCTAATAATCTCCATTTTTTGTTCACACTTCCTCTCATATTACAATAGTCTTCCCTTCATTTGTTGAGCTAACTTTCACACACTTTAAGATGAATCTTTGGGCATAATTTTCTCCGAGATATTTTTCGGGATTCTTCAAAACAAGAGAAGATGATTTCAGGGCTGGGGTGTGGCTCAGTGGTAGAGTGCCCACTTGCATTTGAGTTCAATCTCTAGTACCTGAAATATGTATTTATCTACAGTGCTTTATAAATATACTTCTTTGGGGGCTAGAGAGACACCATGGTGGTTAATCATCTTACAGAGGACTAGAGTTTTATTCCCAGCACTCATTTTTGGAGGACCTCAACTACCTGTAATCCCAGTTTCTGGGTATCTGACTTCCTTTTTTGGTCTCCTCAGGCACTCTCATACATGTACACACACACACACACACACACACACACACACACACTCACATAGGTACACATGCATAAACATAAACAAAAATAAATTCCTTAAAATACTCTATCCTTTGATTATGAAATAGCCTTTCTTTACCACTCTGTTATTGCATATTCATCTATCATCCCAGGCCAGAAATTCCTTCGTAGTCCAGCACCCAACATTATCTGACTCACACCTGGAGATTTTGTCAATGTTGCCAGATGAATAGCATTAACAGCAGTGTATCACCCCATTCCATAAGTTACACAATCAACCTACTATAACATCAAGTATGTTTGTTTGACTTCTATCATATAGGGCTTCCACTCTTAATCAATCTTTTGCCCTTGGCTGGCTGTTTATCAAATGAACAATAAATATGCTACTTTTCTAATCTGTTGTTTACCAAAGAGTAGGTTGGGACATTTCAGTTTGCCATAAAGATATTTTTGATGTGTGACTAGGTCTTGGTTCCCTCATTGTCTGGTATCAATTTCTGATAGGTAGGGCAGGGTTAGTGGTAACTACAGTAGAAAGAAGAGGTGGGACACCACAGGCAAACACACAAGTGTCTAGAGAATAGGCTTTTGGGGCAGGGAGCTCCATTTCTGGGTTTAGGGTGAGGCAGCAAATGGGAGTATGCATAACTTAATTTTGTTTCTATGCCTACTTTGCACAATGTTTGTGAACTTAGAAAATTCCAACATGCAAAAAGTGGTGTCACATATGAAGCCTCTTAGAGTGAAGTCAACTATTAACACCATCACTAAATCCCCAGGCAAGCTAAAGGTGGAAAATAAAAGAGAGTGAGCTAAGGCTGCAGACCACTCTTAACAGTTTCAACCAGGTAAAAGAGAAAACTAGTGTAGTACCTGTGCTATGGTCTGCTCCATGAATCAGGCGAAGGCCTAGAGATTGAAATAAGAGATAAGACAACAAATCGTTTGTTCAATGGCAATGTCAGAATGCCGAACGCCAAATGCCATTTATTGAGGGAATGGAGTGGGCTTATATACTGACTTACAGCACAGTGGAAAATAAAAGGATTTTCAGGCTTAGCTCCTCCCCACCAAGTGTGTTAGCAAAACAGGAAGAGTACCAGTGGCAACTCCAGGGGGCAGGAAGAGTACCAATAACAACTTTGGGGCAAGGAGTTCTGGCCAACAGCTTCAGACTTGTTCAAGTTGCCTCAGAGATCCATGCAGGGCCCTATAGGTCCCCTTTTCTTTTAATATAAACTAACACCTGTCTTAGGCAGCAGAGGACATCAGCATAATTCCTTATTCGTCATTGGAGAGGTCATCCAGACCTGTACGTAACATTCCTGTCTTAGGTTGGATATTTGCCCCCTTCTGCCTTATCTGTCTCTGGTGATTAATTTGTCTGTAAATTCAGCCATACGTAGGCAGAGGTGTTTTATTTTGAGCCAAAGACAGTAGATTCTGTCTTGTTTGAAAGTTGGCCTAGGCCTGTCTAATGCTGTGGTGGTATAGGCAGATCAGGCAGCGAGCCCCAGTGAGGGAGAGCTTGCCCATTTTCTAATTTATATGCCCGCAAGTTGAAGTCCTTGTAAAAGGTCTTCTGCACTGGCAGGCGTTACTCAGGTTTCATTAATGTTAATGATCTGTGTGGCTAAAGCATGTGTGTTTAAAAACTGATCACTCCAGGATCCCTGGAGAAAAGTAACTACAACTGATGCATTCTTAGCTTTAGCTGGGTAACACAGATATGTGTGAGAGAGAACAAGAAGCCATATGGGCCTGTCACAATAAATCCAATTGTTCCTATAGGAGGCTAGTTTGTAGATTTAGTTTAAAAATGCAAATTTGTACTAGATAATCAAGTGTGTTGTGGGTGGCTAAGGTTTCAGCCAATTCACCTGATAGTTGATTCACTGTGCTTGCAGTATTTACAGATTGGAAGAGGGCTATCCTAGAAACCATTGCTTCAGTGGCAGAGGTGGTACTGGCAACAGTGTCCCTGAAATCTTTTCTCTCTGCTGTACAAGTTGGTCATCTGTAGAGGTCTCCGACATAGGTACCACCTGTGGTACGTGGCCCACGAAAGCTGTTACTTCATATATCCAGCAGCTAAGCAGTTAGTAGACCTGCTGAGAACAATTGAGACTTCCTCCAAAATTAGTAGCATTTGTTACAACAAAAAAGAAGGGAGCCAGAACACAAGTGCCTGAAATGAAGGTGAAATTCTTATCTTTTGAACTAAAGTGTAATTTTGTAGCTGCTTTACCCAAACTATAATTAGTGGTCAGGAAAAGGGGCCACATAGGGCTACTCAGAGCCACAGGCATCAGAATGGGTGGACCTTTGATGAAGGCCCATTGGAACTTCTCAATGGCTGCTACAATCACGGTCCCTCCCCATATGGCGAACCAGACGCTCAGGCACCGAAACTGGGTTATTTGCATCTTGTGGAAAGACAAAAATTGACCCTTAGGCCCACACTAGAACCAGGTCAGGGCCAAACCATTGTCCAATAGTGACATTCTTCCTCATAACTGAGCCATAGTCAGATGACAGAGCATGCCATTGTCTGTAGGCCACAGATCAAGTAGCACCATCAATAGTTAAAAAATGTAAAATATAAAGGACAAGTGAAATGTGTTTATGAGGAGACCTTGTAAATTCCTCCTTTTTTGTTTTATGAAGATAGGCTTTAATTGTGTGATGGCCTGACCTTGAGGATTATAATGGATGCCCATATTCAGTGACATAAAAAATTGCATAAAGAGTTGAAACACTGACTAGTATAAGCAGGGGCATACTAGATCGAACCCAATTTATATCTCCCAATTATTTTTGAAAATCATTAAGGGTGGTCAGTCTATCCAACCTTAAAGTAATCTTTTGAGGACGGATACCAGAATATAACAATCAATGATCCAGGTTTGAGGATGGATAACAGAATATAACAATTGATAACCCAGGTATTGACAAGGAAATTCTTGTTGTATCTTTTCTGGGGCTATTCTTAAACCAGCTAGTTGAAGATTATGTTGTAATTCCCCAAAAGCCTCATTTACTTCCTGAAGATCTGGGCCGGCTAAAAGAGTATCATCCAGATAATGTATAATATACAAGGATTGAAATTTCTTCCTAATGGGGGCAATAGCCAAAGATACATAAATTTGACAAATAGTGGGACTATTGGCCATTCCTTGAGGCAACACCGCCCATTGATATTTCTTATAGGGCTCTTTTAAATAACAGAAGGAATGCTAAATGCAAATTGCTCACTATCCGGAGGATGCAAGGCAATGGTAAAGAAGCAGTCTTTTAGGTCTATAACTAATAAATGATAGCTTTGAGGAATAGGGGAAGGTAAGCCAGGTTGTGTGGCTCCCATAATTTGCACACAATCATTAACAGTGCAGAGATCTTGTAGGAGTCGCCATTTTCCAGATTTTTTTCTTTATAAAAAAATTGGCATATTCCATGGAGAAATGGTAGGAACAATATGTCCTGCCTCTAATTGCTCCTTTACAAGTTGATGTGCAGCCTGTAGTTTCTCAATAGTTAAGGGCCATTGCTCCACCCATAGTGGTTTATCAGTTTTCCAGATAATAGGAATGGGAACAGGCTGCACAGCAATAGCCCCTAGGGAAAATTTCCCAACCCAGAGCAATCTCCGGCTCTTTTGATAATTAAATTTTTGGATGCAACAGACTGAGGGGCACCTTGGAGGAGCTTTCCTAGTCCTCTTCTTTGTACATAACCTTGGTCAGCTAGCATATTTTTAACAGGTTCAGTAGTAAGGACTGCTCACATGTCCTGAAACACATCTCTTCCCCAGATAAACAGGGATATGACTTAACACAAAAGGTTGAAAAAGACCTGTATGTCCTTCATCATCTGACCATTTAAGAAGCTGAGTGCTACATTCTGGAATCACAGCAGTACCTACTCCTCTACTAAAGGTTATCAAATCATCCGTATAGATTCCTTTGGCTCTCAGGCCATGCTGGTTTGGACCATTTCCCGTTGACCTGCTCTGGAGGCCAGCTGTGGGATGTGCAGATTGCCAACTCTTCCAATTAAGACACTGACCTGATGTATTTTTGACTATATCCCAAGCAATTTAAATAGTGTCTTTTGAGGGCTGGGGGGAGGGAGAGGGAACTGGGATCGACATGTAAAATAATAAATTAAATTAAAAAAATAGTACCTTTTGTTAGGATTCACACATTCATAATCACACTTCATATACATGTTTGTGTGGCCATACCATAATACAGAACATACATACATACATACATACATACATACATACATACATACATACATAAATACATCTTTCAGCCCTCCTTTTCTCTAGGCCAAGCTTAGTTTGTTGAAATAAAACATCCTTAACTGAAATCTCTTGTAATTCAGATGCTATAGCTAAGCCTTGAATTATGGGCATCCAAAAATCTGAACAAATCCCAATAAATTCATCTGTCACCTTTTTTATATATATAAGGTCTTAAAATAGTTTCTTACAGGATGCATTAATTTTTCCATATATTTGGCTGGGGAAACAGCTATGTCCAACCATAACAATGGTCCCCCTTGCCATAAGACAGAAGTCAGACTATGCTGTGGGAAGCACATAAGCCTCCCATGGTTCTGTATGGTCAATATAGCATATTTGCTAATGTTGGATTGTATTTTCCAACTGAAGGAGAACTTGTCTAGGAGAAGTGGAATCACTATCTCCTTTCTGAAAATTGCTTAAAGTTTTCAAATCACCAGTAGGTGCATAGCCCGCTGGGTCAAAAAGATTTTGAGTTGCAAGGGTAGTATATTGGCCAGCGCCCGTGAGCATATCAAAATTCCTAGCAGGAAATCTGGTAGTGGCATTGCGTTGGGTGGTTTCCTTGCAAAATTCTTGAAATTCTCTTTTCCAGAGCAAATAATCACCCTGACTCAGCGTGGCTCCATAGAGCTGCATCCAATCACAAGGGGTGCAATTTAATGCTGCGGAAAGACTCAAAAATTGCCTGAGTGAAAGGAGCATGGGGCCAATAATCAGTGACAGCCTCCTTAAGCTGTTTTATATCCTTGAAATTTAGTGGGCTGTGCTCCCTAACCCTGTTATCCTGAGGATTCACTGTCTCAATCACAGGAGAAGCTTGTCTTTCCTTTCCTAAAGCTTCTACCTTGGCTATTAAATCTTTGACCTCCTCCTCTATCCCTTGGGGCGTAGAGGCCCTACTAAAGGGATCACAAAAGGCGCTGTGCTGTGGTGGACACCATTTGTACTCATCAGCTACAATTTCTGCTTCTAAAGTTTTTTCTTCATCAGTTACAGTAGGACTATCATCTCCTAGTTGAGATCCCTCTTGTTCCATGATAGATTTCCCAGATTCTAAATCTTATACTTCCCCAAAAGTCCTATTCATCTCTGCCATTTTTTTTTAATTTGACATTGTTGCTCAGGAGTGCATCTTTAACGAGACACCAAAGGGAAAAGGTGGCAATAGGGAAATTATCAGGCCCCTTTTGGAGGTCTCCTATTCCCTGTTCCCAGTTGGGGATGTTGAAGCCTCCAGAGTGCAGGGTCTATGTTTCCCTAATATTGGCAATGGATTCTTTAGCTGTCTTGTTTTAATCCCGGTGCCCTGTGTTTTCAATAGGGCCACTAATTGCCCACTAAACATTTCCTTACAGTTACTGGCACCCACCCTTCAATACACCCTCATTCACTTACTTTGCCAGCCGGTCTCCCAAGGGTGATCTCTTAGGTGATCCTTTCTTCCTGATCTCATTGGGACCTTCACTTGTAGTGCCCATGCTATGATCTGTCCCATAAACTGGGCTAAGGCCTAGAAATTGAAATAAGGGACAAGGCAGCAGGTCATTCGTTCAAATGGCAATGCCAAATGCCAAATGCCAATTATTGAGGGAATGGAGTGGGCTTATCTACTGATTTACAGCACATTGGAAAATAACAGGATTTTCAGGCTTAGCTCCTCGCCACCAGGTGTGTGTTAGCAAAACAGGAATGACAATTCCAGAGGGCAGGAAGAGTACCAATAACAGCTTTGGGGCAAGAAGTTCTGGCCAACAATTTCAGGCTTGCTTAAGGTGCCTCAGGGGTCCATTCAGGGCCCTACAAACTAGTCCTGAATATGGGTATGAGAACTTTTCCCACTCACCAATTATGCAATGCTCACTCACGCTTAGTGCTTTGAGAGTCTTAGTGAACACTGACTTAGATATGAGATTAGCAATTAGTGTGAAGTTCTATGTGGACTGACTGTATTTTAGTTGTCTTTGCTTCTTTTTTTTCTTTGAAAATGCAAGGCAAAGGATGCAAATAGACCAGTCAGGTACCTACTGCAATAATCCAGGTGATATATGACCAGGGCTTAGACAAGAGTGGGTCACAGGGCTGCTGTCTGAGAGGGACAGCTCTTATTCATTTCCCACAAAGTGAAGGCTAGGTCATGTAGGTCACAAGTGTAACTAGAATCTGAAGTCTGACACTCACAGCTTAATAACAAACACACACACACACACACACACACACACACACACAAAACAAACAAACAAACAAAAAAGACAACGGGGAGACAGGCAGGCAGTGGTAAAAGGAAATGGATTTATTTATTGGGGAAGGAAAAGTTTAAAGTTCTCTATGTCTTGCCTATAGCAGTGTTACAATTTATAAAAATTATGCAAGACAAATCAGTCAATTTGCATATGTAAATTTTCTGTGAGATAAATGATCTGACTTTTTTTCCTGGGAGAAGTCTCCTCCTCTGGTGCCAGGGCCTCGGGATCTTTTCACCTGTTATCTGGGGAGATGTTTTCATTCTTTATAGTCCACATTCCTCAGCTACAGAATGCTTTCTTGCCACACTGGGACATTTTACCTTTAATATAGGTAGCTATTTCCAGAAGGGAGATCACAATAGCTGCCTACTTCAGATGTTGTTTACCTAAGAGCACATGAAACTTTGTGAAAGGGACCTCTCACATTTACACTCATGTTTGAATATATCGGGGAAAATTCTCCTATGACTCATATTATCTAGCCTACTGTACCCACACACTACTCTACTGTGTAGTGAGCTGAAGTTTCTATGAGGTACCAAGCCCTGGGTGTATTTCATCCCAACACAATGTCTTCTGAGGTCCATTTTTCCCTCTTAGAGAAGTGTTGTCTGTTGAAATATAGTTCATTTCATTTCTTTCTCCCTTGTTTTTTTTTTTTTTTTTAACATGTCTCTTTTCAGTTTATTGCATGAAGGGGTTACACTACTCCAAGTTAAAAGCAGACCTCAAATGGTTACACTATACAAGCTGTGAGGTTTTTAAACATGTGACAAGGGATAAGAGGGAAATTCTACTCATTGCAAGGAAAATCTTACTTAAGCTTCTGAGAGTCACAAGTACTTAAAATCCACAAACTTTCAGTTGATCGTCCTTGGCCAGTCCAGTCTCTATCAGGAACTGGCATATGTTGAGCGGGTCACCCTATAGCTGAATTACTTCTCCATATTCTGGACACTCAATTACACACAAATTTTTTTCTTAAGCGCCTTCACTAGTTTCTTTTTATTGTACTCATCCGAGATCCCTTGAACAATGGTAATGGTCTTCCTGCTGTTTCTATGTTGAATTCTTATATGGATATAATCCTCGGTGCCAGCAGGAAGCAGTTTGTCACTCTTACTTGCATCAGCAATAGGGTCAAAAGAGTGGTGCTTCTAGATAGCTGACATATGGAAATGACCTGTGGAAGGCTGTTGCAGGAGAAGGCGGGCAGGAAGGAACATCCGGAAACAAGGCAGCTCCAGGGGAAGGCAGCTAAGTCATCAGTGGCAGCTCAGCGACTGGGGCCAGCTTGTTTCATTTCTTAATTCTTGTCACAGCAAAGGACTTGAATAGTTCCATATTCATGCACCTCATTTTCTCGAAAGTATTCCTTTGGAATGCACGCTGGTTCTCCAAAGAGGGAATGATCACATGGCATCTTAGCTTCTGGGTGACTCTTGAAGATATTGGATGGAAGTTTAAGAGGAGGTAAACAGACTCTTCCAACATGGCTGTAAGAATGATAATAAAAAATTTTAGTGCAGAAATGTTCTCCCTTTCACTGTCTGGGTGGTCTTTTACATATAACTATGATATATGTCTAACACTGTCTAACAGTGAACTCTTCCAGACCTTTTTTTTTTTTTTGTCATAAAAGCTCAATATGATATCTGCAACTCTTAAAGTAATTTATTGTGGTCACAAAAATATAGTACTAAAAACATCTGGGTAATAATTATGATGTCCTTCTCCTCCATATTAGTTAATTTTCTTATTGCCGTAACAAAATACCTGACAAAAAGCAATTTAAGGGATGAAGAATTTTGGCTTATAATTTAAGGAGCTATAGTTCAACATGGTGGAAAGAAACAGAGGTAGGAGAGTGAGGGAGCTAGTCATATCACATCCATGCTCAGGAAGGAGGGAGGAGAAAGAGAGAGAGAGAGAGACAGAGAGAGAGAGAGAGAGAGAGAGAGAGAGAGAGAGAGAGAGAGAGAGAGAGAGATTATCTTGGTACTCATCTGGCGGCTGTTTCCCCCTAACCCCTTTTTTTCTTTTTATTTAGGTTCAGGAGCCCAGAAAAAAAAAAAGAGTTTTCCCTTCTCAGTTAAATATCTCTTGAAACTCCCCCAAAACACACTTAGAGGTGTGTGTTCTAGGTCATTCTAAATGCAGTCATATTAATAAGATTAAATGTTACACTTACCAATAAGTTGTAACTTTTACTGTCTTTTTTCAATTTAAAAGTTTTTTGACTGATATATAAAAATAAAAATGGGTTACATATTCAGTATGTACATACCTAGTGTAAAGCTTAAATCAGGTGAAACATATCACCTCAACCTGTTATTTCTCTATAATAAGGACATTCAATATCCTTTCTTTTTTCTGCCCCCCTCCCAGTGCTGATGATAGACCCTGGGACTTCGTGCATACTAGGCAGAAATTTTACCACTGTGCTAAACTCCCAGCACACTTTTTCTTGTTTAAAAAAATATGTTTACTACAGTATCATTACCAGTGATCACCATGGTCTTTAGCAGAAAAAGTTAACAATACAAAAATCCATATATTTCTGTTTTTTGTTTTGTTTTGTTTGTTTGTTTGTTTGTTTTGAGACAAGATCTCATTTTGCAGCCCCAGAGAGCCTAGGACTATGTCATCCAAACTGCTCTCAAATCAATGGCAAACTTCCTTCCTTGATCTCTCAAGTGCTTAAATAACAGGCATGAGCTATCATATTCAGATCCAAAGTGTATTTGAAAACCTAAAGTCATGTTACAGTTTGTAAGCTATATACAGTGTATTTTATGGATATTTTTGAAGAATTATATAAGTCAGAAACTATATGGATGTACTAAGTATTTCTTGCAACAAGGAGAGGAGGCAAGCTGTGACACAATGGGGATTGGCCATCTCTCATGAATATGATTTAGATTTGCTTAGAATATTAATAAAAGACACAGACAATGCCAGCCTTTATTGCTTATATGTAAGGCCAACTAATATTACTGATTCTATTTGCACATGTCCATACATGTGTGTGTGTGGCTGTGTGTTTGTGCATACAACTAATATAATCAGAGAAAAAGAAACTATCAACTTGAGAGTGGGGGAAATAGATTATCTTTGAGGGAGGGTAGCTTGGGAAGGAATAGAGGAAAGAAATGGAAGAAGTGATATAATCCTATTTTGATTATAAATTCAATAAACTAAAAAATCAAATTCTGGGACTGTGCTTTCCTAGCATGCATGATGTATCGGGTTTGGTTCCCAGCACTGCATAAACTAAGCATGGAGATACATACCTCTAGTCCTAGCACTCAGGAGGTGGAGGCAGGAGGATCAAAAGTTCAAGGTCATCCTTGACTACACTGCAAGTTGAATGTCCCTCTACTTTCATAAATTTTATGGTTTTCCATTTCCTTAGTTGTCTTTGTAGTTTTGGGACATTTTATACATGAATATAAATAACATATTTTTCAGTTTGACAATTTAAAATTAATTTAAACAATAAAATATTGTACACATTCAACTGTGGGTTGGTGTGTGTGTGTGTGTAATCAACATTATATGTGTGAATTTAGGGCTGTAGAAATTGGTTACTGAGTAATTCTAGGGAGAACTGTCTGCTTCCAGGTCTGGATGAATAGTTCCTAACCTTGGAGTTAGACAGGGTTGAGATTCAGTGTGTTTCCAAATATGACCACAAAATTATCTTTCACTCACAGAAACCTACAGTCCTACCTACTTGAGGGATTGCAAGAGGAGGTTGGTTTGAACTCAGTAAGTTGAGGTAAGCTTGGGAAATTTAGTGAGGACCCATCTCTAAACAAGCAAAGAAATAAATGCACATCCCACAAGTTCTTTGCAATGTGAACTCATTGTGCCCCCATCAAGAAATGAAACTTTTTCTTCACCGTGGGCTGGCTTGGCTTTAGGATTAACTACTATGAAGTAGTAAAAATGATGTTAGGAACTTTTAAGGATAATAAGCTCTATAGCTTTTGCCTCTACCACCTGATCTGATTACCCTGAGGTTACCATGATGTGAGACGTTCAAGGTGACCATATAGTGAAAAAGAGACCACTTGGTAGAGTACTGATGTACCACACATGTACTGTGTCTCCTAACTCAGTCCAGCCACCATATGAGTGCAGCTGAGTGAATGAGCCCAGCCAGTGTTATGTGAGGCAGAAAGATCAACTGAACCCTGACCCAGTTCTGGTGGATGGTATCTAGCTCTTGTACTTGCTTCTTAATCTTTTTCATGCCCCATTTTGTCAATTCTTAACAGTTACAAATCTGGTTCTTTGTCCAAATAGCTAAACTATTTATTCTTGCTACTCAACAAATAGTAGGAAGAGGTGTAGCCTTCTAGCTCCCACAACCTCATATCCTATCACTGTTTTCAAGCTTCTTGAGGACATTGCAGGGAAGCTGTTAACTGTCCTGGACCTCTTGGTAGGTCCTATATATCATATAAGATGTAAAATGTCTTTCCCATTCCTTCTTGGTGAAACATGTGTAGAATGTTGGTTCTGATGATGGTGAGGCAGCTGAGCCTCTCTTAGATCCCTCCTCAGGATTCATGGAGGCTAGGGCAGACTGGGCCTTAGAACCCCCAAAATCTCCCAGGAGCTGACTATGAGCCTCAGTAGGTGCCACAAAAGGTTTGTGTTCACTAAGACCCTGGGTTTGACTTTTCAACACTGAGAAAGAAAAGACTGATATCTATCTATTCTTGATTCTGCAATTTGACACAATTAAGAAACCACTTGGGAAGGATTAATGGCTTTACCTGGGTACCATAAGTCAATCCAGCCTTGGAAATACTTTGGGCACCTGTGTTGGAGGCAAGAGCAGATGGTTCTGATTGTTACTTTTCTTGAACCAGGTAGGGTGTGTGTTACTGCCTGCTTATGGACAAGGTAAAAGAGTCCTAGGGATGTTTCTTCCCAGTTCTTCTGGGGATTCTTCTTTGCCTGGAGCTTCAGAAACAACAAAGATTTGGGAGGCGGGACTGATTTTTACAGTTCTGACAAGCAGCAAGAAACCCTCTGACAAGTGTCCAGAGGGTTCTCTGGCTGCTAGGACAGACTGTGAACATTACCTGAAGCTGTCACTGTCATAGATAGTCTCCTCTTTCAGGGCCACATCCTCTGAATACCCATTTACCTTGAAGTAGTCTGCTGCAAGGTAAAGACAAATGATTGCCTGTGGGTTTGGCCAGGCTCCTTGGTACCTCATGCCTCTGTCCTCTTCATGCTCCTCATTCAGCCTCAGTTCTGCCTCTGAGTCAAAGGCACAGATGTCAGAACCAGGCTACTTGGACTGGTCAAGGATCTCTAGAGAAACAGAACTGATAGAATGAATATATTTGTGTATATTTATTAGAGTGGCTTATAGGCTGGGGTCAAGCTAATCCAATGATGGCTGTCTCTCATTGGAATCTCCAACAATTCATTCACAAGGTTTCATGTTCAGTTCATTAGGATGGATGTGTCAGCTTGTCTTCAGTTATGCCAGAATGGCAAAGAAGTAGGCTGTAATGCAGGTGAAGGAATGAACTTGCCAGTGAGAGTGAGGTCAAACAGGCAGAGAGCAAGCTTCCTTCTTCCATGTCCTTTATATATGTAGCCACAAGAAAGTGTGACCCATATTAAAGGAGGAATCTTTGCAAGTCAAAAGATCTGGGTTATATGTGGGTCTCCCCACTTCCAGTGATTTAATTAAGAACAATCCCTCACTGTACCCAACTGCTTTGGCTTTAGTTAATTGCAGACATAGTCAAGTGACAACCCAGAATTCTTGAAAGCCAACTAGGGTTTGCTGGAGCAACAGTGAGAATACCCTGTTTAAGAATGTTTTCAGTGTGTTTGTGCCATGGCTTAACTTTTGGCACTCATTGGCATCTGATACAGAGGCCCAACTTTCCTTACCAATTTTCACATGGACATGTTGCCTGAGATCTTACTGATGAACTCTGTCTTCTTTTCACTTCCAAAGCTGATGAGGACAGAAATTGAGGGGGTTCTCTTATAGTTTCATAGGTCCAGTCCATTATCACCAAGACAGAGAGCAAGGTGGCAATGCAGGCCAAAACATTTCATTTCCTAGTTCCCAAAGACTTATAGTCATATCGTAATGCAAAAGTAAATAAATAAATAAAATAAAATAAAAAATAAATGCATTCGAACTTCAAAAGTCCCCATAGTCTATGACATTCTCAAACTTGTTTCCCTTCTGAGACACTTGGCAAGCTCTGAACTGTAATCCTCCTGTGAAAGTCAAAATAAAAAAGCAGATTACATACTTCTGACATATAATGGTGCAGGATAAACATTACCATTCCAAAACACAGGGAAGGGAGTATAGTGAGGAAATGCTGGGCACAAGTAAGACTGAAAAACAGCTGAGTAAATTCCAGACTCTGCATATCCATGTCTGATATCAAAATGCTCTTCAGATCTCCAAATCCTTTCAGCTTTGTTGACTACAACACATTTCTTTCTCTTGGGCTGGTTCTACTCCCTGTTAGAAGCTCTCCTTGACAGGTATTCCACCACTCTGCCACCTCTAATGTCTTGCATTCTCCAAGGCAATCCAGGCTTCAACTTCACAGCTTGACACAATGACCTCTCTACTAGGACTCCATTCAGGAACACCCCTGACTCATGCCAGGCCTCAGCAGCTTTCTTTAGGCACAGAGGAAAATTCCATGTGGAGACAAATTACATAATCCATGTTTTCTATCCTTAACTCTAAAGCCATAACCACATGGCAGAAGCTGCCAAAATCTACTGGACAGGAACATGGCTCCCTCATTCAATTATATCTTCACCAGCTTTCTGTCCTTTACTTCTTAAGTTTGCCTGTCCTGAAACTTGCTCTGTAGACAAGGCTGGGCTTAAATTCAGAGATCTATTTGCGTCTGCCTCTTAAGTGCTAGGATTGAAGATGTGAGCCACCACTGTCCATCTCTGAACTGTTCTTTAGTTCCTTTTCACAAGTTGGAAACTTAACTGGGTGGAATCTTTCCCTGTGGTCGCCACTCCCTATATTCCATTTCTTAATCTACTTATATCCTTGAACACAGGATTTAGCTCCATTCCATTTCCTGGTGCTCTTTTTTCTCCTCAAAATTTACATTTTGTAGTTTACCCTGCTCAGCTTGCTCCTTTTCATTATAAATCTTCATTAGAGTTACCATTAAAAAAATCACACAACACAGTCTATTCTAGGCTGTTTTGAGATATTTTCTGCCAATGAAATTAATCCAAAACTCTTCACTTTAGCCTTAGGCAGACTCTTTGGACAAGGACAAAAGGCAGCTACTTCACCAAAATTTCACAAGAATGATCTCTAGGCAATGTAATAAAATTCTTCTCCTTTGAAAGCTCTTGAGGTAACCCCACAGAGTTTATTAAAATAACACTGAGCACCACTATTTTACATGCTCCTACTAGCATGGCCCATTAAGTGACATGCAAAGTAATCGATTGCTTTTCTAAACCACAATCTCAAACTCCAAATTCCTCCAAAAAACACATGGTCAGGCCTATCACAGTAATACCCCAGCACTTGGCACCAAATTCTATCTTAGTTAGGGTTTTTATTGCTGTGAAGAGTTACCATGACCATGGCAACTCTTATAAGGAAAACATTTAATTGAGGGGGCTCACTTACAGTTTCAGAGGTTCAGTCCATTATCACCAAGACAGGGAAGATGGAAGCATGTAGGCAGATGTGGTGCTGAAACTGAGAGTGATATATCTTTCAAGCAACAGGAAGTGGACTGACAGTCACGCTGAGGGAAGCTTGAGCAAAAGAGACCTCAAAGCCTACTCCCACAGTGACATACTTTCTCCATCAAGGCCACACCTTCTAGTAGTGCCACTTCCTCATTTTCTTTCAAACCACCACACCATTGTATACTGTACCAGGATCATAGGCTCTTCATTGATGCCAGTACTGATTTCTTCTGAAAACTGTAGAGCTGTGGAATGCTATTGCTGGGACATCTGCAGGTAGGTTCAGTATGTCCTTGATGTAGATGCCATTGTTCATTGATGTTTCCTATAGCATGGGGTGGTAATACCTGTTCTCTTAACTTTTTAACTTGTATTTCATTGACTAAGCATTTCAAGGATCTGTGGATCTGTGCAAACCCCCCTCCCCCCCGTGTGTGTATGTGTGTATGCACTGATAGCAATAGAACCCAGGACCTTTTATATGCTGTTAATATCAGCCTCATAAAACTAGTAGGGAAAGTCACAACTGGTGACTGAGTCCTGCAATCCTGCTAATTCCAGAGGATGGATAGTTCAAGACCAGTCTTGGAAACTAAGTAGTGATGTTTCTCAAGTTAGAAGGAAATAAAGGGATAGGAGACTGGCAAGATGTCCCAATGTGTAATGGCCTTGACCCTAAGTCTGACAACCTAACTTTTATACCTACAGCCTACATAATGGAAGGAGAGAATTGATTGATCTAAATTATAATCTGGCTTGCACATGTGTGTCATTATACACACAAAAACATAGAATATTTTTTAAACAAATTAAATGAGGTTAGGGATGTAGCTCCATGCTAGAGTGCTTATCTAGCATGTACAAAGTTCTGAGTTCAGTCATTAGTTCCAACAAAACCAGTTAGTTAGGAAAGGTTCCCTCTTCTCTATTTTGAATTGTTTTTTTTTTTTTTTTTTTTGGTAGGTTTGATAGTAGCACTTTTTAATGATGTTTAAATTTTTTTTCCTGGAATTCATATGGGCTTGGGGATTACTTTCTTGAGAATTTTAAAGTTACCAATTCAATTTCTCTAATAGTTAAAGGATTATTCCAGTTATCTATTTCATGTTGGTTAAGCTACTGTAACGTGCACTTTCAAAGAAATCAGCCTATTTCACTTAACTGATGAAATGCATGTTTATAGAGTTGTTCCCATTATGCCCTTCTTATTCTTTTAGTGTCTGCAGGGACTGTAGTGATATCCTATGTCTTCTCTTTGTCAGTCTTTGCATGCCTTGCTGGGAATATGTTGATCCAATTTATTTTTTCAAAGAACCAGCTCCAGCCTTATCGATTGTTTTTTCAATCTCTTTTTTCTTTTCTTTTCTTTCTTTTTTTTTTTTTTTTTTTTTTTTTTTTTTTTTTTGTCTGTTTGCAATTTTTTTTGGTCTGTTTTCAATGCCTTTTCTTTTTGGGTTTATTTTGTTTTTCTTACTAATTATTAAAAAGTATTTGAGAGAGGGTCTCACTATGTAGTCCAAGCTGGACTCAAACTCCTCATGGTCTTCCTGTTTCAACCTTTACAGTAGAGGAATTATAGGCAAACCAGCATGTACTCCATACTAAATATGCATCCATGTTTTTTCCCAGCTCTGGGAAATGAGACTAGAGCTCTTGAATGGTGGGCAAATACTCTAACACTATGTCACATCTTAAGTCCATGCATAGCTTTTTAAAGGCAATTAGGTGACTGATTTGAGACTTTTTAAAAATGTGAACATCTATCATAACGTACTAGTTTAGGATCTCATAAATTTTGATGTGTTCTATTGTTACTTTCATTGAACTAAACCTATTTTTGTAAACTTTAAGTCTTCATCATTTGGAAGTGTGCCCTTTGCTTTTAAGTGCATTGGTATCAGATGAGAGGCAACTTTCATCTCAATAATAATAGAAATCAAACTGAGAAGAAAAAGGGTAAACATTTCAGGAAAATCTTTAATTGAAAGCCAACATGATGGTACATCCCTCTTATCCCTGACAATACAGGGCCAGCCTGGCTGCATAGTGAGACCTTGTATCAACAATAAATGAACAAACAAACAAGATATAAAGGGAGAAGGGAGAATAATGAAGAGAGATCATAGGGGAGGGAATGGAAGGGGAAGAAAAAAGGAGGGGCTCGTAAAGGATAACTAGCACTAAGGATATTTAAAGAGGCCATATAGAAACCTACTTACTATCTTATAAACTTGAACACATGCAATAGTTTAAATGGAGCATAATGGCATAATGGCTTCCCAGAAGTCTGGAGAAGTAGGGTATGATTAAGACACATTATGTGCATATATGAAATTCTCAATCAATAAAAGTAGTATATAAAAGATGGGAGGGAAGCTTTTATTAAAAGAAAAGAAGGTCCAGGAGATGAAATCCTGTATTGGTAGCAGATTTAGACTACTCCCTATTAGAAAAAGAAAGAGTTTCATTCTTTTTTTTTTTTTTTCCCTGTGATAGGTTTTCTGTGTGTAACAGTCTTGGCTGTCCTGGAACTCTCTTTGTAGACCAGACTGGCCTAGAAATCACAGAGATTTCTCCTAAGTGTTGGGATTAAAGGTTCTCTGTCTCCTAAGTGTTGGGATTAGAGGCCCTTATATCTGCTTGCTGAAATGGTCAACACTTTCCAATTAGTTATGAGTTATACGTTTTAAGAATTATCCCCCTCATTTAAGACATTTCCATTTTCTTTGTATATGAGTCAATGGCCAGTTCCATTTTGGAAACATCATGGCATCGCTATGCAGTGGATTTTCTGTTGTGTGTGTGTGTGTGTGTGTGTGTGTGTGTGTGTGTGTGTGTGTGTGTGTGTGTTCATGTGTGTGTATGTATGAAGCACATGAATGGGATATGGGGCATATGGAGGCCAAAGGCTAACATCAGGTATTTTCCTTGGTTGTTACCTTCTTTTTAAGACAGAATCTGACCTATAGTTCATCACTTCAGCTGGGCTGGCTGGCCAATGAGTTCCAGGAACTATCTGTCCCCATCCTTCCAGTACTATGGTTATAGATGCACAGACCTACATGGCTGACTTTCCCCAGGTGCTAGGATTCTGAACTTAGATTCTCATGCTTGCATGACAAGCACTTTTCTGATTGAGCCTTCCTGCCATCCCTTTATGTCCTATTGTGATTACATATACGGTTTCTAAGATTAGAATTTTTATTTTTTGAAATAAATTAATTTTATTATTTTGGTTTTTTAATGATTTATTTCTTTTTTATGTTATGTGTTAGAGTATGTTGCTTACATGTATGGATGTGTACCATGTGTGTGCCTGTTCCCCACAGAGGTGAGAAAAGGGTGCTGGATTCTCTGGAACTGGAGTTACAGATGGTTGTGAACCATCATTTGGGTGCTTAAAGACAAACCAGTGCTCTTAACTGCTGTCCAGTCCTGTTGTCTTGGGTTTTGAGATAGGGTTTCATATAGCCACCCAGATAATTGTCAGTGTGTCTGTCACATCTTGGTCTTAGAGTACTCCTCCTTTTATAGTCACAATTAAGGGGCCTACATCTGGTATGATTGATAAGCCCATCTGTCTGATATTTCTCTTATGATTTGATATATTCTCAGATGTGATTGTCATTGGCACACATAAAAGATTACATGTTTGTGCTTCCTGGTGTGCTGGCTGATGGTAACTGTCTTACTTGTATAGATGGGACATAAAGTCATTATGGCATGACACTTAAAAATGGAGTTACTCAGATTAAATTTTTTTTATATAAAATAGAAACACTGCAAGCTAGGCATAACTTAAAGCTGCTATTTTGCACAATGTAAGTTATCTACACCAGGCCATACATGTTCTGTTCACATGTCCATTGGTACAGCCTTTAAATTTTGATTATTATATTTTTCAGTTCTTAAGTCTTCATCTGCTATTTTCTATCTTCTGTTACCTTATTGACACTTTCAGTGTCTTTGCTTAGATATTTTATTTTCTCACTGTGTTTCAATTATCTTTACTATTGTAACTTGAAGTACATTTTCATTCCTGTTGCTTTAAAATCCTTGTAAGATAATACCATTATTGTTAACATCTTATTGCTGGTTTCTATTAATGATATTTTCTTATTGATGTTTGTATTTCTTTGCATAGGAGGAGTGATTCTCTGTTGTATCCTGAATATTTTCAGTATTTATGAATATAGTGGTTTGAATGAGAATATTCCCCCATAGACTTGACCATTTAAATAATAGTTGGTTCTCAATTGATGGAGTTGTTTGGGAAGATTCAGAAGGTATGGCCTTTTGGAGTAAGTGCGCCACACCATTTCTAGCTCCTTCTCTCTGACTTCTTCTTCTGTTTCAACATGTGCACCCTCTGCTTCTCACTCCTGCCACCATGCCTGCCATTTGCGGCCATTTTCCATGCCACGATGGACTCTTTTTAAAAAAAAAAATTATTTATTTTTCTTATTTTACCTATCGAACCCAGTTCCCTCTCTTCCTCCCTCCCTCTCTTCCACCCATCAATGCCCCCGACCACCCTCTCATCCCATTCCCATCCCCACTCCACATGTAGAGTGATGCTTTCCTGGAGGGGTCATCTAAATCTGTCAAGTCTTTTGGAGTAGGGACTAGGCCCTCCCTCCTGCCTCTAGGTTAGGTGAGTATCCCTCCATGGGGAATGTGCTCCCAAAGTCCTTTTGTGTACCAGGGATACATCCTGGTTCTACTGCCAGAGGTCCCTTAGACTGCTCAATGCTGGATTCCCAGTTATCAGTCTGGGGGCCCATTAGCTCCTCCTTGTTCAGGTCAGCTGTCTCTGGGTTTCTATAGCCTGGTCTTGTCCTCCCTCTCTGCATCTGGATTCTAGTTTGGCTCAGTGTTTAGCTGTGGATGTCTGTTTCTGTTTCCATCAGCTACTAGATGAAGGCTCTATGATGGTGGATAAGTTAGTCATCAATCTCATTATCAGGGAAGGGCATTTATGGTAGCCTTTCCACTGTTGCTCAAAATGTCAGTTGGGGTCAGTCTTGTAGGTCTCTGGATGTTTCTCTAGAATCAGTTTTCTCTTGAAAACTATAATGGCTCCCTCTTTTATGGCCTCCCCCTCTCTCTTGTCTCTCCTGACTCAATCTTCCTATTCCCACGTGCTTTCCTCTCCTCCCCTTCTCTTCCTCCTAGCCCCCTCTCCACTCACTGTGCCCAATATGCTTGGGAGATCTTGTTCCTTTCCCCTTCACTGAGGGACCTTGTATGAATCTCTTAGAATCCTCCTTTTATCCTAGTTTCTCTGGCGATGAGAATTATAGGCTGGTAATCCTTTGCTCTATGTCTAAAATCCATATATGAGTGAGTACATACCATGTTCTTCTTTTTGTGACTGGGCTACCTCATTCAGGATGGTTTCTCCAAGTTCCATCTGCTTGCCTATGAAATTTAAGATTCCATTGTTTTGTTTTGTTTTCTTTTCTGCAGAGTAGAATTCCATTGTGTAAATGTGCCACATCTTCTTTATCCATTCTTCAGTTGAGGGGCATCTAGGTTCTTGCTATTACAAATAATGCTGCTATGAACATAGTCTTTGTTGCATGGATGTGGATCATTTGGGTATATGCCTAAGAATGGGATTGCCTGGTACTGTGGTAGACTGATTCCCATTTTCCTGACCAATCGCCATACTGATCTCCAAAATGGCTGTACAAGTTTGCACTCCCACCAGCAGTGGAGGAGTGTTCCCCTTTCTCCACATCCTCTCCAGCATAAGCTGTCATTGGTGTTTCTAATATTAGCTATTCTGGCAGGAGTAAGATGGTATCTCAGTGTTGTTTCATTTGCATTTCCTTGGTAGCTAAGGATGTTGAACACTTTCTTAAGTGTCTTTCAGTCTTCTTTATTTCCTCTATTGAGAATTCTCTATTTAGTTCTGTACCCCATTTTTAAAATAGTGTTATTTGGTGTTTTGGTGACCAGTTTCTTGAGTTCTTTGTATATTTTGGAGATCAGCCCTCTATCAGATATAGGATTGGTGAAGATCTTTTCCCAGTCTGTGGGCTACCATTTGGTCTTGTCAACTGTGTCATTTGCCTTACAGAAGTTTCTCCATTTGAGGAGGTCCCATTTATTAAATGTTGATCTCAGTGTCTGTGCTACTGGAGTTATGTTCAGGAAACTGTGTCTTGTACCAATTTGTTCAAGGGTACCTCCCACTTTCTCTTCTAAGAAGTTTAGTATGGCTGGACTTATGTTGAGGTCTGTGATCCATTTGGACTTGAGTTTTGTGCCTGGCAATAGACATGGATCTATCTGCAGTCTTCTACATACTATCATCCAGTTGTGCCAGCACCATTTGTTGAAGATGCTTTACTCCTCCCATTGTATACTTTTAGCTGTTTTGTCAAAAATCAGGTGTTCATTGGTGTGTGGGTTAATATCAGGATTTTTGATTCAATTCCATTGGTCTACCTGTCTGTTTTTGTGCCAATACCAGGCTGTTTTCAGGACTATAGCTCTATAGTAGAGCTTCAAGTCAGGGATGGTGATGCCTCTTGAAGTTCCTTTATTGCACATGGTTGTTTTGGCTGTCCTGTGTCTTTTGTTTTTCCATATAAAGTTGATTATTATCCTGTCAAGGTCAGTGAAGAATTGTGCTGGGATTTTGATGGGGATTGCACTGAATCTGTAGATTGCTTTTGGTAAGATTGCCATTCATCCTACTTATCCAAGAGCATGAGAGAACTTTCCATTTTCTGGTATCTTCTTTAATTGCTTGCTATATAGGTCTTTCACTTGTTTGGTAAGCATTACCCCAAGATACTATATATCTTTGTGGCTGTTGTAAAGGGCAATGTTTCTCTGATTTCTTTCTCAGCCCCTTTATCGTCTGTATATAGTAGGGCTACTGATATTTTTTTTTTTTTTTGCATTTATCTTGTATCCTGCTAGTTTGCTGAAGGTGTTTATCAGCTGTAAGAATTTCTTGGTAGAGTTTTTTGGGTCGCTTATATAAACTATCATATCATCTGCAAATAGTGAGGGTTTGACTTCTTTCTTTCCAATTTGTATCCCCTTGATCTTCTTTTGTTGTCTTATTGCTTTTGTTAGAACTTCAAGTACAATATTGAAGATATATGGAGAGAGAGGGCAGCCTTGTCTTGTTCCTGATTTTAGAGGAATCGCCTTAAGCTTCTCTCCATTCAGTTTGATGTTGGTTGTTGGTTTACTGTTCATTGCTTTTATTATGTTTTTCAACTTATCTTTAATCCCAACTAAGGAAAACTATAATCATAAATGTCTTCAACTCCATGAAAGACCACAGATGGATAATATATAAACTCTAGAAATGACAGAGACAACTCACTGCCTGGTTAGTCACCCAAAGTTCTTTTGTAATGTTCGATCTTCAGCCAATAGGGCATAGTGTGTCTGGAAGACTCCTCAGCAAAGCAGGAAATTTTAAACTGTCTACCTGTATTGGCAGTTTGTAAGTCATTTTTCTCTGTGTCCTGCAGAATGTCTGGCATACTCTTTCATGAAGCATGAATCCTGTAGCACTGTCCATCTTGTTTCAGCAGTCACTTTTCTGTGGGTCCTGCACATCCAGTTTATTCAGCATAAAGTCAAACAATCCAGACAAGATCAGTCCATGATGGACTCTCATCCTTCTAGAAATGTAAAGCAACTAAACCTTTTCTTCTATAAATAGCCTTGTTTCTAGCATTTTTCATAGCATTAGGAAAGTAAGTAATAAAAATGTAAGACCTTCAGAATGAGAAGTCTCCTAGTTTCGGTCACTACCCCCAAGAACTCAATGTCCAGTCCATTGCTTCAACATGCAGGAGGCTTTAATGAACAGGAAACATTTGGGCAAATGGGCTCCTCCACCACGCAAGCTAGAGAGAAGCACCATCCCCCAGGCACAGGTGTTTTTAAAGGCAAAACCCACAAGCTTAGGGAGGGAGTGGGACTCTCTGTCCATTGAGTATGTGACCCTTTGAGGTCGGATGGTCTCGCTCGCTATTAGGGTCAACAGACCTTAGGTCCTCAGGGTGTGCCAATTAATCTTGTCTGGGCAAACCGGAGGTATAGTTATCTCTTTGTTTCTTAAGGACACTATTCACCACCTGCTGACTCACAAGAAAGGAGGGGCAGTGTGAATTCTTGGTATCTTGTTATCTCAGGGCCTTGTGAGGAGAAGTTAGCAAATTCCAAGGATCAGATATTGGTCTGGGTTAGCTTTCCAGGTTAGTCTGTCATTCATTTCAAGTGGGGGGTTTCTTTAACTTTACTGTTTTGTCTTTCAAAATGACACACTGGATCTTACTTAATTCTTCTCTTTTAGTAGTTACCAGTGATAACAAAATTTCAGGCTATATTGTTTACTTACCCAATTATTGCGGTGAAAATACCTTGCAAATGTAATTTGAGGAAGTGATTTACTTAAGCTTACAGTAATCTATGTTGTACCATATATCATTACTACCTTTCTTTTTTATTCCCAAATAATATTGCATTGTATAGTTATATTACATTTTATCTATCAGTTGATAGACCTATGGGTTGTTTTCATTTGGGGGCTATTGTAAACAGTGCCACCATGAGCATTCATGAACAAGTTTTTATGTGAACATGAATTTTCATTTCTCTTGTGTGTATTACTAACAGTACAGTTTTTTTTTGGGGGGGGGGTCACATGGTAACTTTCTAGGAAATATTTTGAGAAACTACTAAATCATTTATCCCAGATGCTGTGCCACTTTACATTCCTACCACCAGTTTAAAAACCTTCTCATTTTTCTGCATTCTTGTTGTCAACCCACATTATTGTCAACAACCATGTTATAATCTTTTTATTGTACTTGCCCCAATTAGGTAAGATGTTACCTTCTGTTGCTTTTAGCTTCTGTTATACTTTTGATGGTTTTTGTTTAATATTTAGTGGGTTACTGGACAAATTTGTATCATCTCTGCAAAAATATTTTCTGAAATCCTTTGCTTGTTTTAAAACATTAGGGTATCTGGGGACTGGCAAGATGGATAAGTGGGTGATAGATAACCTGTGGGTGATAGATAATCTGACCTCCCTCCCCAGGATCCACAATGGTGAAAAGAATTGATTCCTTTGGTAATCCCTTCACCTCCATATACATGTCATAGTATACTCAAGCATAGGCATGTATGACTATGTACACACACAGAGAGAGATAGAAAATATTTTCTCTCCTTGTATTTAATCTTCCTTCCTTCCTTCCTTCCTTCCTTCCTTCCTTCCTTCTTTCCTTCCTCTCTTTCTTTCATGTTGGGGATGGAAAATACAGCCTGATACATCTCCATTCCTCTTCCTCCTATTCTTTGCCTCTTTCTCTTCCTTTTCTTTCTCTTGTTTTATTTGTTACTAAGACACTGTGGTCTTGTCACTGTGATCCAGGATGACCTACAACTTTACAGTTGTGGTGGCCACAATTTTACATCATACACCAAATACTACTCACCTTCTAATCTTCTAATCACTCCATATCTGCACTTCACTCTTTCAGCATGCCATCCCAAATTAATTCAAAACAAAACAATAATGAACAAACAAGCAAACACCACCTTGCTTATCCATCTTTACAACAGCTCTTCAATCATTCTAGTGGCATCAGGAGCTGTAGTGTCTCAGGCAGTGCAATCAGCCACACCTGCAAAATATTCATTGCAATGAGCCTGTGTCTCAGTTAGGGTTTCTATTGGTGTGAAGAGACACCATGACCACAGGAACTCTTATAAAGGAAAACACTGAATTTGAATGGTTTTCTTATAGGTTCAGGGTTCAGTCCATTATTATCATGTTGGGAAGCATAGTAGTATTCAGGCAGATGTGGTGTTGGAGCTGAGAATCCTATATCTTGCAAGCAACAGCAAGTTGACTGAGACAAAGGGCAGTATCCTGAGCATAGGAAACCTTAAAGCCTGCCTCCATAGTGACACACTTCTACCAGCAAGACCATACCTACTCCAACAAAGCCACACCTTGTAATAGTGCCACTACCTATGAGATTATCGGGACCAATTGCATTCAAACTACTACATTCCACTCCCTGGCCCCAATAAACTTGTAACTATATCATAATGCAAAATGCATTTGGTTCAACTTCAAAAGCACCCACTGTCTGTCATAGTCTCAACAATGGTTTAAAGTTCAAAGTCTCTTCTGAGATTCATGCAATCTCTTAACCGTAATCAAAATTAAAAAAGCAGATAGCACACTTCTAACACATAATGGCACAGGATAAACATTACTGTTCCAAAACACAGGGAAGGAAGCACAGCAAGGAAATACTGGACAAAAGCAAGACCAAAAACCAGCTGGGGCTAACTCCAAACTCTGCATCTCCATGTCTGATGTCAAAATGCTCTTCAGATTCTAACTTCATTCAGCTTTGTTGGCTGCAACACACTTCTTTCTCTTGGGCTGGTTCTACTCCCTGTTAGCAGCTCTCCTTGGCAGGTATCCCATGACTCTGGCATCTCTAACATCTTGGATTCTCCAAGGTAATCCAGGCTTCAACATCACAGCTTCAGGCAATGGGCTCTCTACTAGGCTTCCATTCAGGGACACCCCTGACACATCCCTGGCCTCAGTGGCTTTATTCCATAACTCCTTTGTTCCATCCTTAACTCTAAATCCAGAACCACATGACAGAAGCTGCCAAGTGCTGCTAAGTATTGGGGCTGGAACATGGCCCTCTCATTCAATATATCTTCACCAGCTTTCTGTCCTTCATTGCTTAAGCTTGGCTGTCTTGAAACTGGACCTCTAGACCAGGCTGGCTTTAAACTCAGAGATCTGCCAGCCTCTGCCTTCTGGGTGCTGGGATTAAAGGTGTGCCCCACCACACCCAGTTCTAAGATTTTCTTTAGTTCCTTTTCACAAGTTGGAAACTTAACTTGGTGGAATCTTGCCCCGAAGTCATCATTCTCTATATTCCACTTCTTAATCCATTTATCTCCCTGAACACAGGTTTTACTCCATTCCATTTACTGGTGCTCCTTTTCTTCTCAAAATTTACATTTTGTAATTTACTCTGCTCAGCTTGCTCTTCTCATTAAAAGTTTTCATTACAGTTACCACTAATTACCACACAATAAAGTCTATGCTAGACTGTTTTGAGATTTCTTCTGCCAGTGGAATTAATCCAAAATTCTTCACTTTAGCCTCAGGCTGACTCTTTGGACAAGGGCAAAGAACATTTCTGGGCCACATACTGAAATCTCCTGAGCCAGTCACCCACAGTTCATCAAATCATTCAGCACCACTGTCTTCCCATGGCCTATGGGAGCACTTAAAGCATTCCACTGCTTTCCTAACCCAAAATACCAAAGACCACATTACTCCAAATAAAAATGTGGTTTGGACTATCACAGAAATACCCCAGTCCCTGGTACCAACTTCTATCTTAGTTAAGGTTTATATTATTGTGAAGAGACACTAGGACCATGGCAACTCTTATAAATGACAACATTTAATTGAAGTGGCTTGCTTACAGTTTCAGAGGTTCAGTCCATTATCATGGTAGGGAGCATGGCAGCATGCAGATATATATGTGGCACTGGAGCTAAGAGTCCTACATCTTCCAGGCAACAAGAAGTCAACTGAGAGACTGGGCAGTATCCTCAGCTTAGAAAACCTCAAAACCTGTCCCCACAGTGACACACTGCCTCCAGCAAGGTCATAATTACTCCAACAAAGTTACACTTCCTAATATTGCCACTCTCTATCAGATTATGGGGGCAAATTACTTTCAAACTACCACAGTCTGATATAAGTCCTCTGGCACACTATTGTCACTAGACTGTCACCCAAACTCCTTTGGGCTATCCTGCTATTTCCCCAAGTCACAGAGATCCTGTGGCTACCATTCTGTAGGACAGGACCAGTATCTTCTCAAACTCCAACATGTCATCGGAACCCAGGATGCAGATATGAATGGCATTTGAGCTTGTCTGTCCAGGCCACTGGGACTTCCTCCTCAGGTGAGGGACAGAGCCAATTGTCTCATGCCAGTGGCAAGGAGTGGGAACATCTCTCCCAATTGCAGGGGCCAGTTCTCTTGCTGCACTGTCCAATGAGGGGCAGGACCCACTATCCCAGGACCAGTGAGGTGTGGCGTTACCTCAGAACATGTGTGGTTCTTATTATCCATTGTGGTAACACAGGGCATGGATATTGTCACACTTCCCAGCTGCTGCAGGAATAAGGACCCAAACACACCTTCAAGAGCATCTTGGGCCCAGACATCACCATGGCTTGGTGGCAGCACAGTCCACCTGGAGTAATTATGGCCTGGTGGCAGCAAGGCCCTCAAATACCAACATGGTCTCAGGTCTCAGGACTCAGGTCTCCTGGGCATCTGCTCAGGCCTTGGTGGTAACAGGAGCCATGGACTTCAACCTGGATGCTGACTACTTCTGGGTTGTAGACCCAGGCATGGTACACAGCAACAGCCATGGCCAAGACAATACCATGTGTGTCCCATGTAACAGCACATAGCTTCATGGCCCTGGTGGCAGCACAGTCTTCAGACACCAACATGGCTATAGGTTGTGCCCCAGACTCCAGGCATCTGTGGGGCCTTTGGTGGTACCATATACTACAGACATCAACAAAGAATCCAACTGTGATAGGGCCATGGCTCCACACATGGTACTCAGTAGTAGCCTGGGCTTGGATGTCACCATGGCCCCATAAGGCAGTGCAGGGCACTCAGATTGGCATAAACCAACATGGCCCCAGGTGGTATCCCAGATCCCTGGCATCAGCATGACCATTGATGGTATTAGGAGCCATTGACGTCAACACAGACCCTGGCTGTGGTAGGGCCATAGACCTAGACATGACCTGCAGCATCAGACTTACCCCGGATGACACTATGGCCTCAGATGGCAAAGGGGAAGTAGAGGGAGAGACTGGGAGTTGAGGAGGGAAACTGCAGTTTGGATGTAAAATTTAAAAAAAAAATCTGAAGCTTAACTCTACTACTAGAAATACAAAACTAAGCCAAGAAAATTTGCTTGTGGGATGATTTCTATGTGCTGTGAATATGTATTGCTCCCAGTGGTTAATAATAATAGTTGTTTGGCCTATGGCAAGGCAAGATAAGGTTAGGTGGAACAATCAAACTGAGGACTTGGATGAATAGGGGCATCTGGAGAGATGCAAGCAGCAGTCCAAGAAGTAAGATGCCAGCCAGAAGATGGGTAAAGGCCATGGCCACATGGCAATACTTAGATTAAGAAAAATGGGTTAATTTAAATGTAAGTGCTAGTTAGTAATAAGCTTAAACTATATACACAAAATATTCTGTAGTTAATATTAAGCCTCTGAGTGATTATTTAGAAATGGCTGTGGGATGGGGCAGGACAGAGAAACCTCCATTTACAACAATTGAATCCTTCAAATTTGTGTATTCCTGTGGGTATTTTGCCTACATGTATTTCTGTGCACCTTGTGCATGTGATGCCTACAGAGATCAAAAGTGACATCTGATTTCCTGGTACTGGAGTTATAGATAGTTGTAATTTGCTATTTGGATGCTGGGAATTCAGTTCCAGCAACAAGTGTTCTTAATTGCTGAACCATCCTCTAGCTCTCAACTTTGTGCTTTGTAATGATTCTCTAGAGTCATTCATGGTGGTACATGCTCCACCTCCTTCACTTAGGAGGTGGAGGCAGAAGAATGAAAAACAGAAATTCAAGATTATTTTAACTACTCCTTGTCCTTGAATTTTGGTACAGACTAAATTAGACAATGTGTAGATCAGATTGGAGCTAGTATTTTAACACTATTAAATCTTCTGATCCCAAACCACAGATTTGATTCCTAATCATTTGGCTCTCCGTTAGTTTATTTTAGTAATGTTAGGTCATTTGTAGGGTACACATCTTGAGTTTCTAAGGTTAAATGTTTTTCCTTAGCATTTTAATTTTTACGTTATTTTCTAAGATTCTCATAAGGATGTGGATCACTTCAGAACACAACTGAGTACCCATGGAGCTCTAGGCTACCTGCAAATTGACTTCAGCGACAAAAATAAATTTCTGTTTTGTGAAGATGTGTATTCTTTGTATTGATTTGTCACTTGTGCATGAGCTACTTTGAACAAATCTAAGATTCAATGATGTTTATTCACTCATTCAATAAGTAGCTCTTGAAATAGAAATCGCCTCAGTATTTCAAGGCACTAAGATGAAAAGACCTGTGAGTCATGATCCCTGTTATTTTCGAATGCTCATTGGTGGATGAGACATACATTGTAATAACATTTTTTAACAGTGACAAACTGAACTTTGCTCATGTAAATGAATACCACAAATCATGCTTGCCTTAATGACTCCATGAAAATGGTGATGAGAATGGGAAGAGTCTTAGGAGAGGGTTGTTAAGGGAAAGGTCTTAAACTGGAAGAAGGATGCTGATGAAGTTGGGCAAAACACTGGGATAGAAGGAAACACTATTGGCAGACTGGAGGTGAGAGTGATGATAAAGGAAAGCTGGGCCCTCTGAGGAACAATGGTGGGGACTTTGGGGGGTGGGCAGTACAAGGATGGGAGTGTAGACTTGGGAGGAATGGGAAGCAACTGTGATCTGGATGCATTGCATGAAATTTCCAAAATAATTAATAAAAAAATATTATGTTGGGGGGACAGATTCTGTAGGGCAGAACTGTACAGTCTGGACAAGATGAGGACGCTCCAGGAATATGAAGTGGATAGGTTTGTGATGGGAGATGTCATTCTATAAATATGTTTCTCTTACTGGTTGATGAATAAAGCACTGTTGGCTAATAGGAAAGGAAGATGGGGGGGACAAGGAGACAAGGAGGAAAGAGGAAGTAGTAGGTAGGAGTCAGCATGTAGAGACTGGAGAGAGCAGAACCCTGGCCCCACTTTCCGGTAAGATGAGACCACGTGGAAATACTTAGATTAATAGAAATGGATTAAAACTTAAGACAGAGCTAGCCGATAAGAAACAAGTACCTGGCCAACAGTGTTGTATCAAATACAGAGTCTCTGTGTGTTATTTGGAGCTGGCGTGGCGGCGGGACCAGACCAGCAAGGAAAAACCTTACTCATAACAATATGGAGCTGCAATGTGGCTAATAAGAACTTCCACTTAAAACTTAAGAAAAGCTTAAGAAAGGGTTTTAGAAACAAAGGAATAGAGACAAGCAAGACTTCTTTGTAGCAGCATTTTTCTCGGTTGGACTTTGTTTTGCTGGAGACAAGCAGAGATTTGCACGGCTCCTTTAAGAGTGATTTCCTGACTCAGAATAAGTGGCAAAAAAACCAAAAAAACAAAAACAAAAAAACAAAAACAAAAAAACAAAAACAAAAAAACAAAAACAAAAAACAAAAACAAAAAATACCAAGGCTTTTAAAGAGCTCTGCTAACAACTGAATGGTGTGTACGAGAGCTGGCAATGGCAGTGATCACATCGCCAAGCCAGCAACATGCTGCTGGATGCAATGTAGCGCAAGGCAGAGAGCACAGCTCTTAGTTCTGGTGGTAAAAGTTTCTGCTGCCTGCCATCTTGAATAGACCTTGGCTAACACAGCTATGGCTTTCATTTTAGCAATGTTGTTTACCAGATAAAAGACTCATGGCCAGAAAACAATAAAGATTTACAGTAAAGACAGATTCACATTAAGAAAAAATATATGTAGGCTTGGGAGAGAAAGAGAAACATGATAAAATGGTTTAAAAAAGACAAAAAGAATAGAGTAACTGGGTGTGGTGGCAGCACACGCCTTTAATCCCAGCACTCATGAGACAGAGGCAAGCAGATCTCTGTGATTTCAAAGTAAACCTGGTGTACAGAGTGAATTCCAGGACAGATAAAAGTTACACAGAGAAATCTTGTCTCAAAAAATGAAAAAATAGAAGTAGAAGAAATAGAGTAATAAAAAAAGCCACAAAAAGATGGGAAGCACAGAGAGAATCTGGATACTGTACGGTATCATATTGTCTTTGTATCGTTTGACTGCTGAGAAAATAATAACTGTTAAAAGAAATGCTGATGGATTACTTCAATTTATATATTTTAAAAATGCTTTGACTCCAAAATTTAAGTTCAAGGACAGGTTACTGGGGAAAAAGATTTCTATTTTTGTTTCCACAGAAAATGAAAAGTTGTGGACTCCTCCTTCTAGACTAACATGGTTTGATCAAGTAAGACCCACTGATACAATGTCCATGGGACAATGCAGCCTTGCAGATCACTACAGCCAGGATTTCTTCATCTTCTTAGGATCCCCATGTCAGGGCTACCTACCAGCAGGAAGCAGTTTGGAAAGAACGACACCCAAATTCCCAAATATTGTTTATAAATGTTTGTTTTCATTTATATGGGGTTGGTTATAAATGGTTAATGACCACAACCAATCTTTTTAAAGGTAAAAAGGGGATTACGATATAGATATGAATACTTTGTTTTGGGATGGATTTTCATTTATTGATGCAAATTTAAGATCAATTTTGTGATAAGTATATTTCTTCTCTTGTTTATGTATTGTATTTATATAGCTCTTTTAAAAATGTAACATCATTTAGTACAGATTTTAGATAGTTACCCATAATAGTCAAAACTTATAGCTAGGTGAGTTAGGTTTTCTAGATATGTAGAGATGTATTTGAGATGAATAGGCATTCTTCAAACTTTTCAAAGATCTACAGAATATGGAATTTAAAATGGTTAGGGGTTTTTCTTAACAGTGAGTCACAATTGCTCCTGGCAACACCACCTGCGTCAGAAAGGAAGATGGACATTAAAGAAACACATTATGGAGTTTGCTTTCAATATGGCAAGACTAGCCATTTGGACAAGATACTGCTCTTGTCTGAACTATTTGACTTTATGAGGTATAAACTGGACATGCAGGACCCACAGAAAAGTGACTGCTGGTACAAGATGGGCATTAATATAGGGTTCCTGCTTCATGGAAGCGTCTGCCAGACATTCTGCAGGACACAGAGAAAAGTGACTGACAAACTGCCAGTACAGATGGACAGTTTAAAATTTCCTGCTTTGCTAAGGAGTCTGCCAGACACACTATGGCCTATGGGCTGACGATGGAACATTACAGAAGAATTTCATGTGACTGACCAGGCAAGATGTCTCTGTCATTTCTAGAGTTTGTATATTTTCCTTCTGTGGTCTTTGAAGGAGTTGAAGACAGATAGTTAGGTTATAGTTTTCCTTAGTTAGGATTACAGATAAGATACATATAAGACTTTAGACTCACAAAGATAGTAACTGTTAATGAACTAAATATTACTAACTGTGATTCTTATTTGATAACTGTTGTGTGATATATTTTGCTATGCTAAGGTTAAAACCCTTCTTTTTATTTTAGACAGAAAAGAGGAGATGATGGGATATGTCATTCTGTAAATATGTTTCTCTTACTGGTTTATGAATAAAGCACTGTTGGCCAATAGACAAAGAAGATAGGAGGGACAAGGAGACAATGAGGAAAGAGGAAGTAGTAAGGAGGAGTCAGCATGTAAAGACTGGAGAGAGCAGAACCCCAACCCTACTCTCCGGTAAGATGAGACCACGTGGAAATACTTAGATTAATAGAAATGGGTTAATAATTAAGACAGAGCTAGCCAATAAGAAACAAGTAACAGGCCAACAGAATTATATCTAATACAGAGTCTCTGTGTGTTAATTGGGGCTAGCGCTGTGGCTCGGGGCCCAGACCGGCGGGGGGTGGGGAACATACTAGTACAGGTTTGGTTTA